>NW_019155137.1:0-2933 GCF_002288905.1 Enhydra lutris kenyoni | reverse complement strand
TGAGGCTTGCCTCAGGACCAGCAAGGTGGGCCCCTGCCCACACCACAATTGCTGAGCAGAGAGTTCTGTAGGGCCTCAGCTCTGGTGGAGTTGATGTCAGGTCTCCTATCACAAGTAGAGCAGAGCTCACCTAGTCACACTGAGGCTAGGGTCCAAATATTCCCCACAGCAAGCAAGGAGAGCCTCTGCAGAACCCTGGCTTGAAGGATATAAGAGGACACATCAGTGGCTTTTCCAAATACAGAAGAAGGCAGAGACTTAGACAAAATACCAAGATGAAAAAATTTATCTTACATGAAATGAGATATGGCATGGCTAGAGATCTAAGGGAAACAGAAATGAGTAACTTGCTTGATGGAGAATTTAAGGCAACAATCTTAGGGATATTCCCAGGGATGAGAAAAGAATAATGAGAACCTTAACATAGAGAGCAGAATTTAAAAAAAAAATGGGGGCATGTGGATAGCTCACTCCATTAAATATCCGACTCTTGGTTTTGGTTCAGTTAGTGATCTCAGGATCCTGGGTTCTAGCCCCAAGTTAAGCTCCTCATTCACTGTGGTGTCTGCTTAGTATTCTCCCTTCCTCTCCCTCCTTGTAGCTCCTACTCATGCTCTCTCCTTCTCTCTCTCTGTGTCTCAAATAAATAAATCTTTAAAAAAAATCAAAGAGATTAACAATGCAATTAATCAGTTTGGAAACTGACTTGATGCAATGAACAGGAGGCAGGAAGAAATAGGGGAATAAATTTCTGACCGAGAGGACAATAAATGAATGAATGAATGAATGAAAAATAATGAATCTGAATCAAAGAGAGATGTATCATCTCTCTCAAGATTTCATTTAGGGAACAGAGTGACTCCATCAAATATAGTATCATTCCTAGGTCTTGGGCTTTTCTGTGCTGGGACAGTTTTGTTTCCAAATTAAACTGTTATTCTGGTCTAAGAAGATTCCAAATTTCTTTGGTATAAGGTTGATAATTCAGTCTTAGTAACTTGAGCGTTTTTATGAATTATCTGGGTATTTTTTTTCTAAGTTAACTGATTAGTATGTAATTATTGATCTAATTAAAAGCATTGCCAGTTTTGTTTATTATTTTGGTTAAAAAGGGCATTACACCCCTGAAACAAAGAATATGTTATTTGAAACATTATATGTTAATAAAAAAGAAATAAANAAGAATATGTTATTTGAAACATTATATGTTAATAAAAAAGAAATAAATTTTTAAAAAAACCAACGAAAAGAAAAAAACAATAAAAAATGAGCATTACATTCAATGTATTGTTATTGTTTATTCTGATCTATTATATTTATTTCACATTTTTGTTATCTTCTTTCTCTACTAAATTTCAGTAGTTTTTTTTTTCTGAAAGGAAAACTAATTTTCAGTAATTTTTCCCTTCTTTTCTTTTATTTTTTTTTAAAGACTTTATTTCACAGAGATCCCAAGTAGAGAGAGAGAGATGGACAGAGAGGGGGAAGCAGGCTCCCTGCTGAGCAGAGGCCCATGTGGGGCTCAATCCCAGGAGCCTGAGATCATAACCTGAGCTGAAAGCAGAGGCTAAACCTATTGAGCCACCCAGGAGCCACAGGTTTTCCCTTCTTTTAGTAGGAAAGTTGTTTATTCCAACGTTTTTCTTTTCTTTTTTAATTTTTTTTTTTAAAGATTGTATTTATTTATATGACAGACAGAGATCACAAGTAGGCAGAGAGGCAGGCAGAGAGAGAGAGGGAAGCAGGCTCCCCACTGAGCAGAGAGCCTGATGTGGGGCTTGATCCCAGGACCCTGGGATCATGACCGAAGCTGAAGGCAGAGGCTTTAACCCCCGGAGTCACACAGGTGCCCCCCCAACTTTTTTCTTTTTTCTTTTCTTTTTTTTTTTTTTTTTAAAGATTTTATTTATTTGACAGACAGAGATCACAAGTGGGCAGAGAGGCAGGCAGAGAGAGAGGAGGAAGCAGGCTCCCCGCTGAGCAGAGAGCCCGATGCGGGGCTCGACCTGAGCCGAAGGAAGAGGCCTAACCACTGAGCCACCCAGGTGCCCCCCCCAACTTTTTTCTTAACCATGTAGAGCATAAAAGATTTTGAAAATGGAAAGTGTTGTGGAAAAAAAATTAGCAAAATAAAGAATACAAACAATGACAAAACAGAAAAAAATGAAAGAATTCTTAATGGTTTTCTATAGATCACATCATCTGTGGACACAGATAATTTAACTTTTGTTTTTTCAATTTGGATTCTTTTTATGTATTTTTCCTTCCTTAACTGTTCTGACTAGAATATCTGGTACTTTGCTCAAAGGCAGTGTTGTAATCCCTTCATCGCATTGTTTCTGATCTTAGAGGAGAAGCTTGAAGTCTTTTACTATTGAGTCAGCTTTTCATACATATATGGCTTTTATTAGGTTGAAAGAGTTTCTTCTATCTCTACTTACTGAGTGTTTTTTAAAATTTTTATTTATTTTTTAAAAAGATTTTATATATTTATTTGACAGAGAGAAACACACCCAGAGAGAGAACAGAAGCAGGGGGAGTGGGAGAGGGAGAAGCAGAATTTTATTAAATACTGGGCTGTGCTTATAGATATGCCTGAAATATACTTAAAACCTATCAAGCTTTAAACTTAGCTACTCTAATGCCTGACCCTGACCATCACACTTCTACAGAGCATAACTGTCTAGAGATTACTGATCTTGTTATTCTAGTCAATGAGACTTAGGAAATTCGCCTCTCAAAACTTGAGACAGCAGTTAGTTTACTGGTGGCAACAGTTTCATGGAAAAGGGAGCAAGAAAATTGGGTGTGCTGCAGTACTCACTGGTGCTTTGCAATTAGCCAAGCCTTAAAAATTAATATTTATACTGACTCCAAATATGCTTCCCTAGTCCTGCATGCTCATGGAGCAATTTGGAAGAAGAAGGGATTAT
>NW_019155136.1:0-7323 GCF_002288905.1 Enhydra lutris kenyoni | reverse complement strand
ATATTGGTCTGTAATTCTTTTTTGATGGGATCCTTGTCTGGTTTTGGAATCAAGTGATGCTGACCTCACAAAATGAGTTTGGAAGTTTTCCTTCCAGTTCTATTTTTTGGAACAGTTTCAGGAGAACAGGAATTAATTCTTCTTTAAATGTTTGGTAGAATTCCCCTGGGAAGCCATCTGGCCCTGGGCTTTTGTTTGTTTGGAGATTTTTGATGACTGTTTCAATCTCTTAACTGGTTATGGGTCTGTTCAGGCTTTCTATTTCTTCCTGGTTCAGTTGTGGTAGTTTATATGTCTCTAGAAATGCATCCATTTCTTCCAGATCATCAAATTTGTTGATGTAGAGTTGCTCATAATATGTTCTTATAATTGTCTGTATTTCTTTGGTGTTGGTTGTGATCTCTCCTCTTTCATTCATGATTTTATTTATTTGGGTCCTTTCTCTTTTCTTTTTAATAAGTCTGGCCAGGGGTTTATCAATCTTATTAATTCTTTCAAAGAACCAGCTCCTAGTCTCGTTGATTTGTTCTATTGTTTTTTTGGTCTCTATTTCATTGATTTCTGCTCTGATCTTTATGATTTCTCTTCTCCTACTGGGGTTAAACTTTCTTTCTTGTTCTTTCTCCAGCTCCTTTAGGTGTAGGGTTAGGTTGTGTATTTGAGACCTTTCTTGTTTCTTGAGAAAGGCTTGTGACACTATATATTTTCCTCTCAGGACTGTCTTTACCATGTCCCACAGACTTTGAACCATTGTGTTTTCATTATCATTTGTTTCCATGAATTTTTTTCCATTCTTTAATTTCCTGGTTGACCCATTCATTCTTTGGAAGGATGCTGTTTAATCTCCATGTATTTGGGTTCTTTCCAGATTTCCTCTTGTAATTGAGTTGTAGCTTCAGAGCATTGTGGTCTGACAATATGCAGGGAATAATCCCAATCTTTTGATACCGGTTGAGACTTGATTTATGACCCAGAATGTGATCTATTCTGGAGAATGTTCCATGTGCACTAGAGAAGAATGTGTATTCTGTTGTTCTAGGATGGAATGTTCTGAATATATCTGTGATGTCCATCTGGTCCAGTGTGTCATTTAAGGCTTTTATTTCCTTGTTGATCATTTGCTTGGATGATCTATCCTTTTCAGTTAGGGGAGTGTTAAAGTCCCCTACTATTATTGTATTATTGTCAATGTGTTTCTTTGATTTTGTTATTAATTGGTTTATATAGTTGGCTGCTCCCATGTTAGGGGCATAGATATTTAAAATTGTTAGGTCTTCTTGTTGGACAGATGTTTTGAATATGATATGGTGTCCTTCCTCAACTCTTATTATAGTCTTTGGCTTAAAATCTAATTGATCTGATATAAGGATTGCCACCCCAGCTTTCTTCTGATGTCCATTAGCATGGTAAATTGTTTTCTACCCCCTCACTTTAAATCTGGAGGTGTCTTTGGGTCTAAAATGAGTTTCTTGTAGGCAGCATATTGATGGGTTTTGTTTTTTTATCCATTCTGATACCCAGTGTCTTTTGATTGTGGCATTTAGCCCTTTACATTCAAGGTTACTATTGAGAGATATGAATTTAGTGCCATTGTATTGCCTGTAACATGACTGTTACTGTATATTGTCTCTGTTCCTTTCTGATCTCTTACTTTTAGGGTCTCTCTTTGCTTAGAGGCCCTCTTTCAATATTTCCTGTAAAGCTGGCTTGGTGTTTGCAAATTCTTTCAGTTTTTGTTTGACCTGGAAGCTTTTTATCTCTCCTTCTATTTTCAAATGATAGCCTAGTTGGATACAGTATTCTTGGCTGCATGTTTTTCTCATTTAGTGCTCAGAATATATCATGCCAGTTTTTTTTCTGGCCTGCCAGGTCTCTGTGGATAAGTCTGCTGCCAATCTAATATTTTTACTATTGTATGTTACAGACTTCTTGTCCTGGGCTGCTTTGAGGATTTTCTCTTTGTCGCTAAGACTTGTAAATTTTACTATTAGATGATGGGGTGTGGACCTATTCTTATTGATTTTGAGGTGGGTTCTCTGTAGTTTCTGGATTTTGATGCTTTTTCCCTTTGTGATATTTGGGAAATTCTCTCCAATAATTCTCTCCAATATACCTTCTGCTCCCCTCTCTCTTTCTTCTTCTTCTGGAATCCCAATTATTCTAATGTTGTTTTGTCTTATGGTATCACTTATCTATCGAATTCTCCCCTCATGGTCCAGTGGTTGTTTGTCTCTCTTTTGCTAAGCTTCTTTATTCTCTGTCCTTTGGTCTTCTATATCACTAATTCTTTCTTCTGCCTCATCCTAGCAGTAAGAGCCTCCATTTTTATTGCACCTCATTAATAGATTTTTTTTATTTCAACTTGGTTAGATTTTAGTTCATTTCTCCAGAAAGGGCTTTTATTTCTCTCGACAGGATTTCTCTAATATCTTCCATGCCTTTTTTGAACCCGACTAGAACCTTGAGAATCATCATTGTGAACTCTTGATCTGACATATTACCAATGTCTGTATTGATTAGGTCCCTAGCCTTTGGTACTGCCTATTGTTCTTTTTTTTCTGTGGTGAGTTTTTCCACCTTGTCATTTTGTCCAGATAAGAATATATGAAGGAGCAAATAAAGTATTAAAAGGGTGGCAAAGACCCCAGGAAAATGTGCTTTAACCAAATCAAAAGGGACCCAAAATTGTGGGGGGGGGGTTGAAAGGGGGTAAAAAGAAGTTCAGAAAAAAAATTGAAAAATTAAAACAAATAAAGAAATATATAAAAAAATGAAAAAAAAATATATATATATTGGACTGGTGACTAGAACAGGGTCACCCACTTAATTTTGGGAGTATTTTGTTCTCTTAGAAGAAACTACCTCCCAAAATTTAAAAAAAATGAAAAATGTATATAAGGGTAAACACAATGAAGGGATGGAATATGACTATAAAGATGAATTTTTTTTTAATTTCTGAAAAAAATATGAAGGAGTTGATAAGGTAAGTTGGTTGGGAGAATGAAGAAAAAGAAAGTGGAGAGAATTTGCTCAGGCTGGAGACTAGAACAAGCCCGGTGTCAGCTTTAGGGTGTATTTTGATCCATTAGAAGAAGTTGTACTCCAAATTTTTTAGAAGAAAAAACCCTACATGTATAAAAAAAATGTTAGATAGAATGAAGGATAAAATAGGACTGTAATAATGAAGGTTCAAAAAAGATTTTTTTTATGAAAGGTATTCTTAAAGTAGTTAAGAAACATTAAAGGAGGAAAGGGTAAAAGTTAAAAAAATTAGCAGAAGAAAAAAAGTAAAATTAAAATCAATTAATTAACTTGGTGGTAGGAGACAAGATGGTGGGGAAGTAGGAGGAGGCGCCGTTTCAACCTGTACCCTAAAGTGAGCTGATTACCTACCAAAGAACTCTGATCACCCATGAAATCAGACTGAGATCAGAATTATACACATCTGGATCTCTACAGGGGCAGAAGACCCCAGTGGGCAGGTAAAGTGGAGTGGGAATGTCGGACTGATATCGGAAGATAAAAGGGGGAGGGAGCCACCACAGGCGACCGATTGGAAAGTAATACCCCTAATAAGAGAGTGCCCTGCATCTGGGGAACAGCATTAACTTGGAGACTGGTTGATACCACTCAAAAAGAGCAAAGGATCACGGGGGGAAAATTGTGGGAATTGGGGCAGCTAGGGACAGGGTCTTAAGTCCCCGGACCCAGGACAACCTCCCCTGGTGCTGAGCCAGAAAGCCTGTGGTGGAGAAACCAGGTCTTGGTCCCTGAGCCACCAGCATGCCCAGGAATGAGTGGGGTCTGGCTCCTGTGAGGGGCTGGGAGCCTCACCAGATGGCAGAACACCAAGCTGTATTAACAGAGCCTGAGATGCACGTGCACCCCTCACCTGCCCTTGAGAGAGGAGCGTGAAGGCCCAGCCCAGCACTCTCAGACCCTTGCCATTCTATCAGAGCCTGAGACACATGCAGGCCCAAACTCTCCCCTGAGAAAGGTGAGCGAAGACCCAGCCTGGTGCTCTCAGACCCGCGCCCTGCTATCAGAGCCTGAGATGTGTGCCCAACCCACACCCTCCCCTGAGAGAGGTGCGCACAAGCCTGGTGCTCTTAGACCCAGAAAGACCAGGCACTCCCAGCCTGGGCCAGAGGGAAAATCTCAGTGTGTGATCGCTGCTTGGAACCTCTCTGGCAGACTGGAGCTGCCCAGACAGCCACCGCTGCCGTGGTTTTGGGTACAAGCAGATCCTGTGTCCCCAGGGACTGCGACTCGGAACCTGCTCTGCCAGCGGCCAAGGGGGAATTTATATGGCCTCTACAGCACCCACAGGGGAGCAGACTGAGGCTTCTCTCTCAGAGGGAGGTCAGGGTGCAGTTTGCTTTCCTCTAAACCTACAAAAACCATCAAAAGAGGTCAAGGTGAGAGAAAAAAAAGTGAACAAACATAAAAACCACCAGAGAACAAAATCCTGAAAAAGCCGGTTTCTTCAGAGCCCACCCACTTGAGGGGGGCGGGAGGACTTAACTCAGGGAACATCATTGACTGAAAACCCATGTGGCAGGCCCCTCCCCCAGAAAACCAACCAGGAAAGAAAAAAAAAAAGACTACAAGAGAAAAACCACCACTATTTCATAGGACAACTTTTATTTTTAATTCATTCCCACTATTCTGGTTCATTTTTTTATATAAATAATTTTTTAACTAATTTACCATCACAGTGAGATATTCAGTACATCAAATTCCATAATAACCTTCTAACTTGAACTTTTTGATACATACACCTGTGTTTTTCTTTTGCATTTCTATTTTTTTAATTATTTTAAAATTTTAGTTTAGTGTAGTTTATTCCTTTTTCATTTTTATTTTCTAATATTCATATTAAGTTAAACTTCAAAGTAATCCCCTTTCCCCAATGAATTGCTACACCTGTAGGTAAACCATTTTTTTTAAAGATTTTATTTATTTTTTTGACAGAGACAGATCACAAGTAGGCAGAGAGGCAGGCAGAGAGAGAGGGGGAAGCAGGCTCCCTGCCGAGCAGAGAGCCTGATGCAGGGCTTGATCCCAGGACCCTGAGATCATGACCTGAGCCGAAGGCAGAGGCTTTAACCCACTGAGCCACCCAGGCGCCCCTAGATAAACCAATTTTTAACCCCCCCTTTATCTTAAGAAAGTTGAGTCCTTTAACAAAGATATCAAGATACATCCCGGAAGAATCAAAACAACCTTCCTCGCCCACACTGAGAATTTATAACCACTCTCCCATCTTTTTCTTCCGTCAGTGTTTCTGGGTTTTTGTGTTTGTCCTGATAGTATATAAATCTTATACTTGGGGTTCTTTTTGACGAGGTTCTTCCTTTATTTGCTTATATATATATTTTTTTCTCTTGTCATATACTTTTATCAGTCCTTTTGATTTTGTTTGTATACTTCATAAATCTTACCTGGGGCCCATTTGGGCTGAGCCTTCATTTTATCTTCCCTTTTTTTCCTGTCTCTCTCTCTCTCTCTCTCTTTTTTCTTTTTCCTTTCTTTTTTCTCTCATTTGGGTGGGGAATCCTNTTGCTTATATATATATTTTTTTCTCTTGTCATATACTTTTATCAGTCCTTTTGATTTTGTTTGTATACTTCATAAATCTTACCTGGGGCCCATTTGGGCTGAGCCTTCATTTTATCTTCCCTTTTTTTCCTGTCTCTCTCTCTCTCTCTCTCTTTTTTCTTTTTCCTTTCTTTTTTCTCTCATTTGGGTGGGGAATCCTGATTGCTCAGAAGCGTTCCAGGGTGCACCTTGACTGCACCATGGTCGATACATCCAGCTACATCCGTTCAGTCATCTCTCACAAAAATGACTAGGAGGAGGAATGCCCAGCAGAAGAAAAATACAGAGGATGGGCATTCTGCAACAGAGTGAACGGCTATCAACATAGACAATATGTCGGAAAGAGAATTCAGGCTAACAATTATCCAGGCAATAGCTAGGTTGGAGAAAGCCATGGATGACCAAAAGGAATTGATTAGGGCAGAACTGAAAGTGACCAGGGATGATGTTCACAACGTTAGGGCAGAACTGAAAGCCACCAGGGATGAGGTTCACAATGCTCTCAATGAGTTCCAATCTAATCTAAATTCTCTCTAAGCTAGGGTAACTGAGATAGATTTAGTGATCTGGAGGACAAAAAGATAAGAGAGAAAGGATCAGGAGGAAGCCTGGAACAAACAGCTTAGAAGTGATGAAAATATAATCAAGGAAATAAATGATGCCATGAAATGTTCCAACATCAGAATTACTGGAATCTCTGAAGGGGAGGAGAAAGAAAGAAGTCTAGAAGATATAGTGGAACAAGTTCTTCATGAAAATTTTCCCAAACTCGCGAATGGAACCAGCATTCATGTACTAGAGGCCAAACGGTCTCCACCCAAGATTATAGATTCCAGAAAAACATCAAGGCACCTGATAGTCAAATTGAAGAATCATAATTGTAGATACAATCTCTTGAAAGCCGCTAGGACAAAGAGGCTCCTTATGTACAGAGGAAAGCCCATCAGAATAACGTCAGAGCTGTCCACAGAGACCTGGCCAGCCAGAAAGGGCTGGCAAGATATATTCAGGAAACTAAAGGAGAAAAACATGCAGCGAAGAATACTTTATATCCAGCAAGACTGACATTCAAAATGGATGGAGAGATAGTGTTTCCAAGGCTGGCAAGGCTTAAAAGAGTATGCAACCACCAAGCCGACACTGCAGGAGATATTAAGGGGGGTTCCATAAAAGAGGAAAAATCCTAAGAATAGCACTGAACAGAAATATAGAGACAATCTACATAAAGAAAGACTTCAAAGGTAATACGATGTCAATAAAAATGTATCTATCAATAATCACTCTCAATGTGAATGGCCTAAATGCGCCCATAAAATGGCACAGGGTTGCAGATTGGATAAAACGACAGGACCCATCCATATGCTGCCTACAAGAGACCCATTTTGAACCTAAAGATACACCCAGACTGAAAGTGAAGGGATGGAGAAGCATCTTTCATGCCAATGGGCCCCAAAGAAGGCCAGGGTAGCGATTCTCATATCAGATAAATTAGATTTTAAACTAAAGACTGTAGTCAGAGATACAGAAGGACACTACATCATTCTTAAAGGGACTATCCACCAAGATGATCTAACAATTGTAAATATCTATGCCCCCAATATGGGAGCAGCCAATTACATAAGAAAACTGTTAATCAAGATAAAGAGCCATATTGATATGAATACATTAATAGTGAGAGATCTTAACATGCCTCTTTCAGAAATAGACAGATCATCGAAGCAG
>NW_019155135.1:0-7289 GCF_002288905.1 Enhydra lutris kenyoni | reverse complement strand
TATATATATATATATACATATATATCATTAAATATAACATTGCCATATAATCTTGCAAATCCACTTCTGGATGTATATCCACCATAATTGAAATCAGAAACTCAAAGAGATATGTTTATTGCAGCCTTATTTGCAATAGCCAAGATATGGTAACAACCCAGGTGTCCATTGATAGATGAATGGATAAAGAAAATGTGGTGTACACATGCAGTGTAATAGTTTGCAGACTTAAAAGGGAAGGAAATTAGATCCACAAAGTCCAACATCATATTATGCTAATTTCCATAAGCCAGACACAAAAGGACAAATACTGTATAATTCCACTTATAATCAGGTACCTAGACCAGTCAAAATCATAGAAATAGAAAGTGGGGTGGTTGTTGCCAGGGGCAGTGGGGAGGACATCTGCTGTATAACACTGTGCCTATAGTTGACAAAACTGTATTGTGCACTTAAAAATTTAAGAGAATAGATCTCATGTTAAGTGTTCTTACCACAGTTTTGAAGCTTTCCTCTGGGAAGCTCTACAAACAACTGCACTACAGGGAAAAGGAAGGAAGTACTAAAGTATTTGGAACCCAGGCTGTGTGCACTCAAGCGGCCCCAGGATTTATCTGGGCAACCTTGAGGTATAAGCAGCAGTAAGCAGTGGTGTCAGGGGCCTGAGGATTTTCAGCAAAGTCATTTCTGGATGCCTGCAAAGGAGTGCATATCGGGATAGAGAATAAGGCTGAGACCCAAGAAAAGGATGTGTGTGATTAGTTTAGGATGAGGATTGGCTCTCCAAATACATTGTATGGTGATTGGGAGAGGGATGCAGTTTTCTCAACTAGGGGGAATATACATACCATGAATCTCCTTGCTGCGTTTGCTATTTTATGTGCTCCCATAAAGTGCTTCTAGTTTTTGGCATGCATGTTTTGTTTGGAGAGCATTAATTAGTTTAGGAACCATGACCAGGAAAGAAACAAGCAAGTAGGCAACTTTGTGTATGGAAAGTTAACTGAACTGGGATATAGATCTCAATTTTTTCTGATTCACTGAGTCACCTTGAAGAATGCCCTTCCCTTTCTGGGTTTCCCTTTCTTCATCTCACAAGTGAAAAAGTTCAGTCTATCAGGGATACAAATAAATCTCACCTCATAGGTCGACACTTATGGTATTAGCACCAAGTTGAGAAGGATTCTGAGGTTATATTCTCACTCTTTGAGAGATAATTATCCAATTTATTTGCAGTGATTTCCTATAGCCATGGGAAAGGGAGTTTAGTGGCACATCTCTTTCATTTGCTACCCCTGCAGGAGAATATATTAACAATCCCCTCTACATGGAAAATTCCGTTATTCTAAACATCTTAATAGTTATCCTGATGCTTGAGGTTAGAAAATTGTTTTTAACCCTTCTCAATCATTTTATGTGATACCCCCTACCAATCTTCTACAGAAATATGGGAATACAGAATCTGTTTTTAGGTATCAAAAGTCAAAACATGTATAAAGCACACAGCCTAGTCATTCAAAAATGAGGTTTTCAGTTCCTTCCACTGTGTTCTCTGGTAAGTAAACTTGGCCATACACTAATAATGTACAGTGTGTGAAATCAAACACACACACACACACACACACACACACACACACAAGCACATACACACACATACTTTACATGAATGACTTACTCATCTAAGGTTCATGCACCTACAAGATATTAATAAAATGTTGGGAATTTTTGAAAGCACAACTCTTAGAATTTTGCATATTTTTTCTGCAATCTCTTCCATAGTTAAAATACATATTCAGATTATCTGTTACTTTGTGAATATTTGCTAATTAATACTATATACTAACAGTTTAAGAATAGGAGAGTTTTTATATAATTGCTCATAGTACCGTAAATGCATTAGTATCATGTAAGGATATATCTTTTGTCAGTATTTGGAATATTATAATCTTAAAATATTTATGTTTGTCTCATGTTTTTATATTAGAATTGCAGAAGGTTTTTTAAAGTAATTTTAATTTTTATCAACCTTATTATTTTTATTAATTTCCTTATCATCTCTATTTTCTTTGGTTTTCCACATATTGAATTTTTTTTGTTTTTTAGTTTTCAGGGTTCTGAATTTCATGTAATTCCAGTATTTTTGTTCCTATTAATTAAATAATGTGAACCTTAGACTGATTGTTTAAAAACAGCAAAGACAAGTGGTTTGTGTTTGAATTCCCCTTATTTATCAAAGTACTGATAAAATTGTGTTCTCTGACCTTTATGGGAATGTTAAATAGGTGTGTGCAAATCCTGGATTGGTTTTCAGAATCTTCATGAACTGATTTTTATGATTTCCCAATTCTGTTTTCTGATTTATATACACACACACACACACACACACACACACACACACACACACACATATAAATGATTGATTAATTAAGGTCACTGCATGTGGTGTAAAAATAGGCATTCCTAATAACCCAGTTTATGGCACTCATGGAAGGACATCACCGTCCCCATCAGCTGTAGCCTCTCAAAATACCTGTTTGTTGTTTAACAGGAGCTGTATAGTCTGAAAAGACATAAAGTACTATTTCCAATGGAGCCGATTAGGTGGAAAAGTAACCTGACAGCTTGAAATAAATCATTTTCTCAGTTGAAGATAACTATCAACTATTTTCTCACCTATGCAGATTTTGACTATCTGATTCAAGAGCATAAGGGGATAAGAGTGGGCAGGAGACAAGAGTTCATCGCTAGAAGTAATCATAACGCATAGTTATCTAAGCCCTGGAGTTAGGTTCCTTCTCATTCATTAACTGTGGATTGCTGAGCATTCAACTTCTGACCATTTCTTTTCAAGTAGAATTTGGCTAGATTTTGTTACTTTTGAAAGTGAAGAACAACGCTTTTTTAGATTCATTTCTCATGGTCTTCCTATATTTGACATGCATGAGACAGATGACTGTATGGACTTGGGAAAACTACAGAAAAGACAAAAGGAAGAGAATATAGAAAAATATGTTTGAATGAAGAAAAATGAAATAAATAGGAGCTCTAAAAATGACTGAAATCTTGACCATTTTATTTATTCATTTGTTTGTTTATTTCTTTATTCATTCATTTATTTAGAGATCCTGTGTGTGAATGGGTCAGCAGGGAGGCAGATCAGAGGGGGAGAGATAATCAGAAGGGTCTGATTTCATGACTTGAGCCAAAATCAAAGCCAGTAGCTTAACCCACTGAGCCACCATTGACCACTCTATTTAATTTGGAATCTCTTCTCCTTTCCTTGAAGTATTTCATTTTTCCCCCCCACAGCACTTGTCATTTACTTAAGTACTAGGAAATTTATTTTTCTATTATGTTGCTTGTTTACTGTGTGTGTCTCCTCATTAGAAATAAGTGCTGCAAAGGCAGGAAACTTTTGTATCTGTGTGTATACCTACCACAAAGAACAATGATTTGCATTTATGTGTGGTTTATTTGTTGTTTTAGCTACAGAGTTCATAATTATGAGTGCTTGTTTGGTAACATTTTTTTAGTGAAGTCCTTAAGGGCCTGTTTCATCTGTTTCACCTGGTTCCTTTGTTGGGTCCCTCAATAATGGGTCCCCCAATAATGGGTCTGTGATTAAAGGAGCAAGACTGATACAGAGCGAAGGTCAAGCAAAGCTTTATTTTGTGCTAAGCATCAAGAATCAAACTGACCGTCCTGGGCCGCACCTCTTACAAGAGAGGGCGACACTTCTCTGTTTCACAGACTAGCTTTTATAGAGCAAAGGCCATGTGGTTGGGCCTGGCCACACACAGGTGGCCAATGAAGTTGTAACACACACAGAAAGCTGCACAGTCATGCTAGGTGACCAATTGAATTACAATTGACCCTAGTAGACAGTTGAACCAGCCTATCACCTTGGTCAGAATTGACGCCCAAAAGGTGCCCAAAGGGCTGGGCCCATACTCTTTGGTAGCTAGGGAGTGGTATGCGCTCCCACTAATTGACCTCCACCTGCCCTGACCCACCCTTGTATTTGGACTTTGTTACCTGGGCTTGGTTTCCGGGACTTGTTTTTAAGTAGGTTCCCCTGGCAGGGGGTGGGAGTGGGTGGGTGGGGGGTACGGGTGGGCAGAGTCAGTTTAAGTTTTACAACAAAATAGCAGTTCAACCAGAGTGGGGCCCACTCTGGCTGAATAGGCCCTTACACCTTAAAGTGTAAATAAAGGGATTGAGAATGGGAGCAACAGAGGTTTTAAGTACTGCTACACCTTTGCTCAAAGGCATACTTTTTTTTCCGCAGATGTTTTTACATACATGAAAATGCAACTCCCATAAGAAATGGCAACAACAATCACAGGGAGGAACAGGTGGGAAAGGCCCCTTTACTCTGCTGGGCTGAAGGGATCTTCAGAATTTTTCTAAGGAAGAGTGTGTAAGAATCAGCAAGGCCAATGTCACTATGAGTGTGAATACTGCTAACAAAAGCGCCATGAGCTCTGTAAATGTTATGTTTGTGCAAGCAATGAATAGCATAGAAGTGTCATAAGTAAAGTGGTCACTAATATTGGAGTCACAGAAATCCAGCTGAAGGCCCATCATCACAGGGGGAAAGATAATAAGGAAACCGGCCAGCCAGGAATGGATTACAAGCCGGTTGCAGATTTTGTTACTCATGATAGTTGTGTAATCTAGAGGTTTGCAGAGAGATTTCAGGGTGCCATTTCTCTGCAGTTTCACTTCTACCATGGGTTCAAGTAAAGTTATTGACTTTTATAAGGGAGAATTGATGACTTTCAAAATCTAAATGATGGAGCTGATACAGGAAGTTAATAGGATTTTTTTAAAGGTACTTATATTGTCTGCATAAATAAAATCAGTTTTGTTTCTTCCTTTTTAGTATGCATGCTTTTCCCTTTTTTTAACTTATTACATAAATTAGAACCATACCATACAATATATATTTTTTAAAGATTTACTTATTTATTTTAGAGAGAGAGACTTACTTACCTACTTATTTTAGAGCTAGAGCATGGGGTGGAGGAGCAGAGGGAAAGAGTGAGTGTGGAGCCCAATGCAAGGCTTGATCTCATGACCTTGAGATCATGACCTGAGCCAAAGCCGAAAGTCTGATGCTTCACTGACTGAGATACCCAGACACCCCAGAATCTAAGTACGTTATTAAGTAGATGTAGCAAGAGTGACCATCCTGGCCTTATTCTTTTTCTTAGGAATAGATTGTTCAGACTTTCATAATGAAGTAAGTTGTTAGGTATAGCTTAATTATTTTTTCTTTTTTCTTTATTTTTCTTTTTATAAAACTATATTTTGGATGTCCTTTGGTATTTTCCATTTATTAGATCTGCTCACTGAGAGTCTTTTTGTTTCTTTTACAGTGTAATATTAATTTCAGATGTACAATTTAGTGATCCAATACTTACATACAACACCCAGTGCCCATCACAAGTGCACTCAGAGTGTTTTTATTAGATATGTATGTTGGATATTTTTCTGCAGCTATTAAGAAAAACTCCACTTGACCGAAATTAATTTAACTTTTTATATATTCTAGATTTATTTGCCTCTTATTTTAAAAGCTTGCAGCTTACTCATGAGTGAGATTTGTTACCATATTTTCCTAATAATGTCTATTTCCTCATTTTGCTCTCAGGATAATACTATTCTCATGGGTTGAGTTGGAAAGTATTCCCTACTCTAATACATTCTGGGACAGTTGCGTATAATTATTAGTATTGTTTTCTTAAATATTTTGTAGCAATCACTGGTGAATGTGGAATTTTCTTTGTGAGATATTTCCTAATTATAATTTCAATTTCCACACTAGATATAGACCTATCATCTATTTTTTTTTTTTCTAGAGTGGGATTTTATTGTTTTATTTTTTCCTTGGGTGAGATTTTGTTGTTTTTCCATTTCATGTTTTTTAATTAATTGACATAAAGTTGTTAAAAAATCTCTGTATTATTTGTTTATTAACTAGAATATCAGTGATATGACTTTGGTCTTCTCTGATAATGATAATTTGTATCTTCTCTGTATTTTCCTCATCAACCTGCCAATAAACTTATCAATTTTGATGATATTTTCAAGAAATTAGATTTGGTTTTATGATGTATTTTTCTTTCTTTTTTAAAAAATATTTTATTTATTTATTTGACAGAGAGAGATCACAAGTAGGCAGAGAGGCAGGCAGAGAGAGAGAGAGAGAGAGAGAGAGAGGGGAAAGCAGGCTCCCTGCTGAGCAGAGAGCCTGATGTGGGGCTCTATCCCAGGACCCTGAGATCATGACCTGAGCTGAAGGCAGAGGCTTAATCCACTGAGCCACCCAGGTGCCCCGAAGTATTTTTCTTTTTTTTTAAAGATTTTATTTATTTATTTGACAGAGAGATCACAGGCAGGCAGAAAGGCAGGCAGAGAGAGAGGAGGAAGCAGGCTCCCTGCTGAGCAGAGAGCCCGATGCGGGGCTCGATCCCAGGACTCTGAGATCATGACCTGAGCCGAAGGCAGCAGCTTAACCCACTGAGCCACCCAGGCGCCCCCCGAAGTATTTTTCTAATAATTTTTTTTATTATGTTATGTTAGTCACCATACAGCCCATCATTAGTTTTTGGTGTAGTGTTCCATGATTCATTGCATATAAACCCAGTGCTCCATGCAATATTGATATTTTCTTATTTTTCTGTTTTCTATTTCACCGATTTCCTCATTGGTTTTTATTATTCGCTTTCATTTTGTTACTGTGGGTTAAATTTGCTTTCCTATTTTGATGGTTGATTGAGGTGGAAGCTGAGGTCATTGATTTTAGGATTTTCTTCTTTTCTAATTTTAGTCTTAAGTTTCTTTTTAACTAATGCTTTAGCTGCATCCCACAAATTTTGTTATGTTGTAATTTTATGTTTATTTTGTTCACATGGCATTTTAATTTTTCTTTGATTTTCTTCATCCCAGGGATTATATATATGTTAGTTTCTAAATATTAGATATCTTTCCATAATTGATTTCGAAGTTAATTATATAGTGTTCAGTAAACCTACTAGGCATGACTGAAATGTAAACTTATTGAGATGCTTTTGTCACTCAGATTATGACCCATTATGATAATGTTTTCTGTAATACTGGAAAGAATGAGTATTCTGGGGGTGCCAGTGTGGCTCAGTGGGTTAAAGCCTCTGCCTTTGGCTCAGGTCATGATCCCAGGGTCCTGGGATCAAACCCCACATGGGGCCCTCTGCTCCGTGGGGAGCCTGCTTCCTCCTCTCTCTCTGCCTGCCTCTCTGCCTACT
>NW_019155134.1:2781-7341 GCF_002288905.1 Enhydra lutris kenyoni | reverse complement strand
AGAAGGAAAGAGCCTCCATCTGGCTCATTCATACTCCGGAGCCAACAGGGAATTATGTCCTGAGGATACAGAGCAGCACTTCTAACCTTGAGTGTGCATCGAAATCCCCTGGAGGCTTGTTAGAGGACAGCTCGCTGGCCCCACTCCCAGGGTGTTTGTTTCATTAGCTCTGGGGCATATCTGGGCACTTGGCTTTTTTTGTGTATTTGTCAGAGACAGAGCACAAGCTGGGGGAGCAGCAGGCAGAGGGAGAAGCAGGCTCCCCGCTGAGCAGAGAGCCTGATTCGGGGCTCTATCCCTGGATCCTGGGATCCTGACCTGAGCCAAAGGCAAACACTTTACCAACTGAGTAACCAAGTTCCCAAAGATATAAATTCTGCTTCTAGCTGCTATGCCTTGAGAACATCTAATACTTGGATAATGAGCTAACCAAAGCCCCTTCCAGCGTGGAGAGTTCTGTAATGGAATATGAGGAAAGAAAAATCAGGTGCACCTGGATGGCTCAGTTGGTTAAGCGCCTGCCTTAGTATCAAGTCATGATCATGAGTTCCTGGGATCAGGCCCCACCCCACCTCCCTGTCAGCCCAAATAAAGTTTCAGGGTAGGAAGGAGTTTGTGCTCAAGGATGGAAGTGCTGCGAGCTGGGGGACTAGGAAGCAAAGAAAAGGTGTAAGAGACAGGGTTGGGGGTTCAACAGATGCTGAGCATTTCCGACCTTGTGGGCCAGTGAGAGCAGCCAGTTTTATTGTGCCCTGAGAAACTCTTAGAATTTGAAAGCACCCAAGCTGCAGTGTGGAAAAGGGGATTTATGGGATTAAAGGTAAAAACAAGCAGAAGAAGGAAGGGAGAGGTTATTGCGATAACACTGGTGAAATTATTACAGGTGCCATGGGCGGAGAAAGTCTAAAGAAGGTACCGATGAACCGGGTCTCGTGGGTGAAGAAACATGGAGCTGACATTGACTGAGCACGTTCCGTGTGTTTAAGAGACTGTACCAACCTCTTTGCAAAGGGTAGCTCACTTCGTCCTCTCACCACCCACAGTATCTAGACCCAACTATTCTCTCCTCGTTGACTAGGGATGAGCAAGGTGTGGGGCTGTGGTTGGAACCAGACAGTGCGTCTCCAGGCCGTGTGCTGACCCGCACCTGACAGCGCGGCTGCACTTCCTCGGTGAATGATGCAGAGTTATGGGACAGGATGAGGTTTCAGAGACTGGGACATGACAATTTTTAAAAAACCTTTAAGCGTTCCACTGGAGGTCAAGTGAGTTGTTGTACATGTGAGTCTGGAAATCAGAACAACTTGGGGAATGAGCATGGAATTTTGGAGAGTTTGGAAATAGAAATTTTACTGTTGTTGGCACACACTGAAACTGACATTTATCCATGGAGAAAGAATAAAGAAGCACTCAAAACTTTAGAAAGAAGGCAGCCAAAGATTCTATATGGCGAGGAAGAAAACCAGGGGGTAGGGTCACAGAAGTCAAGAAAATAGTTTCAGGGAGGAGTACATGGACAATCTGCTATGACATCACTGAAATGAGAACCCACAGAACAGGGGCGCCTGGGTGGCTCAGTGGGTTAAAGCCTCTGCCTTCGGCTCAGGTCATGATCTCAGGGTCCTGGGATCAAGCCCTGCATCGGGCTCTCTGCTCAGCAGGGAGCCTGCTTCCTCCTCTCTCTCTGCCTGCCTCTCTGCCTACTTGTGATCTCTCTGTCAAATAAATAAATCAAATCTTTAAAAAAAAAAAAAAAAAAAAAAAGAACCCACAGAACAATTAGATGCCGTAAATGGAACTCACTGGGAACTCAGGGAACAGGTACTAAACGGCAACCCAGACATATGGGACACTTCAGGGCTCAGGATTTTGCCTCTTCTCTTGGTTGCAAGAGTCCCCACATTGTCACCCTTTCTGTTGGGCCATCATGTCTGATTGATGCCAGCACCCTCCCAGCTGAATTTAGTGGATCTACTATCCAAAAACCAGGGAAAGGGACAGAAGAGAAAGGCCTGACGACCCAGGGATTTCTTCAGAGTGGTCAGAGAACATCTCTTTCAAGAGACTTTTTTTTTCTTCCTTAAATTACCTGCAATTTTTTATGATTGCATCCACAAAGCTTTCATTCATATACTGACAATTTCACATGAATATATGTAATGCATATCTGTTGAACACATACTATGATCATATTATTTACCCTGAGTTGTCTCACTCAATCCTCACAAAAATATGAAGCTTCTCCTGCATTACAGATGGAAGCACTTAGTGATTTGCCAAAGACCACAAAGATAGAAAATGGCAGTTTGGGACTTCAAGATTATGTCTTCATGGTTTAAAAGTCCTCATCTTTTTAACTGGGCCTCTAATTTATGAGGAATAGTGATAAAAGTGAGAGCAATAATAATGAAAGAGAAAACATAAAGACTTTACCATGTGCCATGTACTGGGCAAAAAGCTTAGTACCAAATATTTGATTTTATTCACCCGAAACCCATAAGGTAGATATTACTGTTATCCTCATTTTACAAATGGGGAAACAGAAACACAGAGAAGTTAAGTGACATGACCAAAGACAACACAAACCCAAAGACTAAGCATCCTTCTGTATAATGTTTCCAGTTTGTTTTTTGTTTTGTTTTGTCTCTGAGGGGATATTGGGAACTTGTAAACTTAACCTATGATTTGCTCAATGACATAGACTACTACATACCTAGAACTTGTCAGTATATTTACCGAGACTGATGATGAGATACAGGTTCGATGGGCCTTAGGAAAAATTCATGGACTACTCTCTGAATCGGGCTGAAAATAAACTCCTTATTGTCTTTATTCACTCCCAAATCATCTGAGATTGAGTCATTTGGTCATTCAGGCCTCTGAGAATCAGAAGTTTTCAAATTGGGCTATTTATCTTGCATTCTGACTTACAAACTGTTAAGGCCTCATCTAACTTCTCAAGAATATATAGGTCTACTGCCTACAGTGAATAAAGAGTGTCAAATTATTCTTGTTCAATTTGTTCTTTATGTAATATGTCTCCTTTCCTCTCTTACATTTTGGATGTCGGGATCTCAGACCCTGAAGTCCTAGACTCCAAGTTACTGACATGAGTCAATGGAGCCCTGGGAGTTCCTGGAATGAGCCTCAGAGGAAACATGAAACAGAGGAAACATGGGAACACAGCCCCATGAAATGTCTATATCCACAGGAATATTTTCTAACACATTCTCAAAGGAGTTTGTGATCCACTTATTGTTAAGATCAACTCTACCAAAGGGAGCCAATACTTTGAAACATCTGGATTACAACTGCCTCGGACGTTTGGACGACCCGTGCATTTGTTTCTAACATGTAATGAGCTCCTACTCTGTGTTCTGTCCAAAATGGAACACAGCAGAACATATACTAAGGAAAGACGCCCATTTGGAATCATCTTTCCTTAAAAGCAGTTTCAGATCAACAAAGCGACTGTCCACACTGCTACCTAATTTAAGAAAACAAAGCCGTATTTGGTTTGTAAAATTAAGTTGCTATAACAGAGGTTCAACAATAAATTAGCCTAAAGACAGTTATTCATGTCACACGGGACAGATGCACTGTGATTAATCCAGCTCTGAGGGGACAATTCTGTCCTTCAAGTCATCGCTCTGCTGTCCCTTAGGACCTGATGCCTCTGCTAGGTCAAACATCACCTTCTTACTGGGTGGAAAGAGGGAAGGTTTTAAAGCTCAGACCTGAGAGTGACTTCTGCTGACTTCCAAGAGATTTTAGCTACATTCTTCTCTCTGTTGCCAGAAAAGCCAGAACATGTTGCCTAAGGCTAGAGACCCATCTAACTCGCTATCCCTTTATGTTTCAGTGAACAAATTTTATTGGAAAATAGCCAGTTTACAGTGAAATGATTCTCGCAGATTCTTTAAAATATAAAAACCATTGTGAACACATACCTATTGGCAAAGCTGACAGTCTGACACTAAATTGACAGAACGGGCAACCAACTTGAAAAACTTGCATTTTTTCCTGATCCATACAGGTGGGACCTGAAGACCTGAGTTTGAAAGACCAGCCCTGACCCTGGCAGGATGTGTGGCATGCAGGCAGTACTACCCTCACTTTGAAACTGAAAACTACAAGGCCTGGTTAGAGGTTCATGATATTCGCCATTACGAGCCAACAGACCCCAAAAAATAGTTAATCTGCACTTGGACAAGTCCTTCGGGATTCAAAGTCAAAACAGCTCTACAAAAGAATTGTTTACAAGAAAAAAAAAAAAAAAGTACCCACCCTATCCTTAAGTACAAAGTGCCTCTGACTTAAAACTTGTTTCTCAAAGGAACAAACGCAGAAACACAGTAGGAAGCTCTATCAATATGACCGAGAAATCGCAGAAAAACTGCCACTAAATTATATACCATGAAATGAACAACTCTTTCTGGTGACTAGGTGGGTGGCCCTGAAAAGGGCCTTTGGGTGAGAAACAAAAAGTTCTGAAGAAGAGACGAAAATGCTCAGCCCCCGAAGCCGTAGAGGGTGCGGCCCTGGCGCTTGAGCGCGTAG
>NW_019155134.1:0-2625 GCF_002288905.1 Enhydra lutris kenyoni | reverse complement strand
CGGATGGCGGGCTTGGTGATGCCCTGGATGTTGTCGCGCAGCACCTTCCGGTGGCGCTTGGCGCCCCCCTTGCCCAGGCCCTTCCCGCCCTTGCCGCGACCAGACATGACGACCCAAATCTCTCCAAACCTCTCAGGCACCACGAGCCCGGGCGCCAAGCAGCCCTTTTATAGCAAGGCGACGGACCTGTTTGAAAACCGCAAGCGCAGGGGCGGAACCACATTCAGCTCCCGCCCGCCGCCTCTTTCTCCTGCGCCCAGCGCTGCGCACACCAGGCAGGCGGAGCGCCTGAAGCGACCGTCCGTCCGGGTGGCGGTGGGAGGGTGGCTGTGGGGGGTTGGGGGGGTGTAATTCCACAAATCCCCCCATATACGGTCATCAGTGTGTGCGTGAGGGTGCCACACTTGCAGCCACTATGCCAGCGACCAACGCACAGGCTCTCCACAAAGAAGCCTCCTACTTGGCCTTCACACTTCCCAGACTACCCGAGAAATACTCAGTTACTACTGGCTGTTGTCCCTAGGAGACGCTGGAAATAAAGTTTGAGGCTCATCACAGCTTTATCGCTAAGTTTGTGTTTGTCTTATCAAGTCATGTCTGGTTCGCTAAGGAAGGCTCGCGGGGATGCAGCTGGATAGCCCTACGGGAGAACTAAGGAGAACGTTAAACCTTTCAAAGTCAAATTGGAATCCATTGCATCTACACTGGTAGTACTTGCTCACAAGAGCAATTCTTGACTTTAATGGATTAATAAACATACCTGTTAACAATACAACAGTTAGGGGTTTTGATAAGTTTGGTAATGGTATTGTAATAAGACCATTGTAATAATTCTTTTTCTATGCAATCCCATGTATATTCTCTTAAGCACTTAAAAGCATTATTCTGGAAAGAAGCCCATTAGTTTCATCAGATATGCAAAGAATTCCATGACCCGAACTGATCAAGAACCCATCTTTAGGATCTTCGGAACCCTGAAAGACTCTAGGTTTTGAAAATGTACAGAGAGGAACTTTGGGAAATGCCATGAATTTTGGAATAAAACCCATATATTAGTAACAATACTCTAATGGGGTTGTGTAAAGGTAAATGGCAACGATTTTCTTCACTTATCAGCAGCAAAGATATCACAGCAAGATGTCGCCTGGTGTATGAAGGTGCAAAGGCAAATATCAAGCAAGTGCCCAGAAATACAAGTTTGAGAGTTAAGCAAGAGGACACACCTGAAGGGTGGGAGAGACTGGGAAGTTATCCACATCAAGGTACTCATGACCCCATGAAGGTGACTGGGGCAGTACTTTGGAGTCTCCCTACATTGACATGGCCTTGACACAGCTCTTCTTTCTTGGTACTGAATCTCTATTAATTCCCCCATCATGGTTGTAATTCTCCTTCTTCTGATTCTTGTACGCACTGACTACTATCACAGCCTGCCATGGCTCAGCCTTTCTGGAATTCATACTCCTCATTGTTACCACTGAATAATCTTCAAAACCATTTATGGAATCAAACCACCATAAGAGGAATAGGAACACCTTAGCTCCATGACAAGTGGATACAGAAAGTAAAGATGACTTATACTGAGTTGCTTGTTCATCTCGTCTCACCCATTTGAATCATGTTCATTTTTAACCTACAGTGATGCTAACTTTCATGTTTCCCTTGGATGTGCTGAAAGAAGTATTCATTCATTTCTCGATTTTGAGGGGATCACAAAGGAGGGTGAAATCTTCTGCTCTGTGCATTTCCACCATTTCTTTCCTTCACCATGGAAGGGGAACACAGATTGCTACATGTTTCAAAATGGAGATACTATGTTAAAGACAAAAAGTGAATTTAAGGAGTGAAGAAAAGCACGTTACATCACTTTCTGCTGTAAATCTATTTTCTATTCAACATTAAGCATCAGTTGTAATGTGTTTCCTTCTATAAATAAAAAAAGGTAGAACAGATTATAAAACATACTTTTTAAAAAATGTCCTTCTCTCAAGGGAATTCCATAAGCATGAGAATGTCTGTGTCTGTCTGTTGTGCATGTGTATAAACGTTGATTCTGTTACGTTAATCCGTTCCATATTTTTCTTCCACAAGCACAGCAGAAACCTTTACCCACACTTGTAAATATATTAGTAACTGATCCTCCCCCAAATAAAATCAATGTACAAAAGATAATATTTCCAACCAAAAAGGGGAGACAATTCTTTTTTATGCCTCTTCTAAGACTCCCTTCATCTATGGCAAACATAAATCCAAAAACCATTTCAGGAGGACCAGACATTGCTGCATTCCCCATTTTCCTGGACAAATCTTGAATACCTGAACCCCCCAAAATAACTAACCCGCCAAAGTGTTACTAAAAACTATGATAACGGCTTTTCAGACAAAATAAAGACTGTTCTTGACAGAATTAGCTGTTACTCCAAGCATCCTTTACTCTCATTCTTGTAGAGAAATGGAGGAACAGCCTGTGTTATTTCTCTTTATATGAAACAGATTTTCTGGGTAAATCTCCGTGAGAACTGAGCAGTTGTTGAACATATAAGGAGCCAAGAGTATCTAGAATAGCACTAGAGAGCAAGCGATTGAAAGCACAAAGGGAAGAATTTATATTTTAAGGGAAAATCG
>NW_019155133.1:2029-7341 GCF_002288905.1 Enhydra lutris kenyoni | reverse complement strand
TGTCCCTCTAAAAGAGGCATTCCAGAGGAGAGCCCTGTGCATGCATGACTGGAAAACCCAACCTCTGGTGAGTATTGGGGACCTAGCGGCATTGTCCACCCCATATGTTGGCTCTTGGTCCAGGCTCTGAGAGAAATTTCTTGCCCTGGGGATCACGCTGAGGGTCACAATGTGTGTTTATGGCCAAGGCGGCCCTCAAGCTTGGGCGTGTCCTCATGGACCATGCACGTTTCTCCTCCTGGGAAGGTTTGATGCCATGCGAACAGCAAGGTATCCTGCCAAGTGAAGGAGGAGTTATGATTGGGCCTCAGGTTCTCCCCTGTGCGGTGATTGGAGATAAGGTCTAGGTTCAGATGCCTCAAAAGCCAGGTCGGCAAGAGATGGCGGCCTCAGGCCATGGCAGGTCCATGGTGCTGGATGTGTGGCCAGCTGTCGGGGTGTCTGGCGGGGGTACTGGGCTCAGGCGGTGTCAGAGAGAGAGCATGAGTGCCCAGGGCAGCCTATGAATTGGGGGTGCGGTGGAGGGCACTGCCGTTTTCAGCCACATTGTGGGATTCTGGGCAGCTCCACAGATCAAGGTTTCAATTCTGATCCACAGTCAGAGTGCATCGTTGTGCCTCTGGATTCCCCAGTCTTGAGGTCCTGGCTTGTGGGCCAGGAGTGTGAGGTCAAATGTCTGCATCCACAAGTCAGGGTTAGGTTGTGCCTGAGGGCACTGCAGTTCTACTCTGCAGAGGCTGTGTTGAGATCTTCTGCATCTGATGTCAGGGCGAGTATCAGACGTTGGCTGAGGCTGGACTTTGTGTCCATGGATGGCCCCTTCACGAATGGGTGTCTGATGAAGCCATGAAGGTTTCCCCACGCTGGCCTTAGGTGCTGATCCCAAGTGCAAGTATTCCTTGGGCGTAATAGGCGAGTCCTGTTGGAGAGCTCCAGGACACCCCATATGGAAAGCCTCCAGGTTAGGCTTCTAAGGTTGGATTCCTGGACACGCCAGGTATGGCATTCCCGTGGGCTCCTAGCGACTGGGCTGGTTCCATCTTTTGGCTCTGTGGCTAGCTAAACAGGGTGCTGCATTGAAATGGTATCTCAGGGGGATGGTTCATCCTTTGGTTTTGTGTCCATGGAGACCTTGGAGTGTGGTAATGTCTCAGGAGCTCTGCAGTGCTCTCCTACACTGAGTGTTAGACACAGATGCAAAGAGCAAGCTTCTGATGGGGGATGAGAGGAGTTCCTCCAGGTGCCTTTGTAAACCACCTTATGCTGGTATTGGAAACCAGGCCGCTGAGGTGAGATGCCGGGATACCAAAGCTAGGGATCTGATTTGGACCTAGAGGCCTATCCGGTTCAATCTTGTGTCTTGGGAGCATCTGTCTGTGTATCTGCTTGGAGGTAGTTGCTCTGCTTGTGTTAGAATACCCCTGTATGTCCAGGGTGGCCTCCAGGATTGGGATGGCCTTGGGGGCCTTGTGAGATCCTCCTAATGTGTAGTGATGTGTCCAATGGAATGGGCACCGTTTCCTTGGAGAGGACAGGCCACACTTGTGTCGTTGGCTCCAGAAGCCCAAGCTAGGAGCGTGTATGGCCGAGGGTTGTGGGGACAGATGTGTGAAAACAAAACGTTGCTTTCGGTTTGGGGTTGAGGGTATGGCAGGTCCGATCTCCAGGCCGTGAGGGGAGCTCCTGGGCATATGAAAGAAGGGCAAGTGGGAGGCGTTCGCTCAGGCCTCTGTCTCTGGATTTTGTGTCAAGGATGTCGATGAAATGGAGGGGTGGGCTCATTTCCATGGAGGAGTCTCCCTGTCCGTGGATTTAGCCTGGCTCGGAAGAGTTTGGGGTCATACTGTGGGAAGGGAGGAGTCCTGTTTTCTGCCACGGGTGTCCCTCCAAAAGAGGCATTACAGAGGAGAGCCCTGTGCATGCATGACTGGAAAACCCAACTTCTGGCGAGGATTGGCGCCCTCGCGGCTAGGTCCACCCCATATGTTGGCTCTTGGTCCAGGCTCTGAGAGGCATTTTTTGCCCTGGGGATCACGCTGAGGGTCACATTGTGTGTTTGTGGCCTAGGCGGCCCTCAAGCTTGGTCGTGTCCTCATGGACCATGCACGTTTCTCCTACTCGGAAGGTTTGATGCCATGCGAACAGCAAGGTATCCTGCCAAGTGAAGGAGGAGTTCTGATTGGGCCTCAGGTTCTCTCATGTGTAGTGATTGGAGATAAGGTTTAGGTTCAGATGCCTCAAAAGCCAGGTCGGCAAAAGATAGCTGTCTCAGGCCATGGCGGGTCCATGGTGCTGGATGTGTGGCCAGCTGTCGGGGTGTCTGTCGGGGGTAATGGGCGCAGGCGGTGTCAGACTGAGCATGAGTGCCCAGGGAAGCCTATCAACTGGGGGCACGGTGGAGGGCACTGCCGGTTTCAGCTACATTGTGGGATTCTGGGCAGCTCCACAGGACAACTTTTCAATACTGCTCCACATACAGAGTGCAGCGTTGTGCCTCTGGATTTCCCCGTCTTGAGGTCCTGGCTTGTGGGCCAGGAGTTTGAGGTCAAATGTCTGGATCCACAAGTCAGGGTTAGGTTGTGCCTGAGGGCACTGCAGTTCTACTCTGCAGAGGCTCTGTTGAGATATTCTGCATCTGATGTCAGGGCGAGTATCAGACGTTGGCTGAGGCTGGACTTTGTGTCCATGGTTGGCTCCTTCATGAATGGGTGTCTGATGAAGCCCTGAAGTTTTCCCCACGCTGGCCTTAGGTGCTGCTCCCAATTGCATGTCTTCCTTGGGTGTAATAGGCGAGTCCTGTTGGAGAGTCCAGGACACCCCATACGGAAAGACTCCAGGTTAGGCTTCTCAGGTTGGATCCCTGGTCACGCCAGGTATCGCATCCCATGTGCTCCTAGCGACAGGGCAGGTCCCATCTCTTGGCTCTGGGGCTAGCTAAAAAGGGTGCTGCGTTGAAATGGTATCTCAGGAGGATGGTTCATCCTGTGGGTTTGTGTCCATGGAGACCTTGGTATGTAGCATTGGCTCCAGAGACTGCAGTACTCTCCTACACGGAGTGTTTGACACGGATCCAAAGTGCAAGCTTCCGATGCGGGGATGAGAGGTGTTCTTCCAGGTGCCTCTTTAAACCACCATATGCTGCTATTGGAAAGCAGGCCGCTGAGGCGAGATGGTGGGATACCAAAGCTAGGGATCCGATTTGGACCTAGGGCCTATCCGGTTGAATCTTGTGTCTTGGGGGCATCTGTCTGTGTATCTGCTTGGAGGTAGTTGCTCAGCTTGTGTTAGAATACCCCTAATGTCCAGGGTGGCCTCCAGGATTGGGATGGCCTTGGGGGCCTTGTCAGATCCTCCTAATGTGTAGGGAAGTGTCCAATGGAATTGGTACCGTTTATTTGGAGAGGACAGGCCACTATTGTGCAGTGTGGCTCCAGAGGCCCAAGCTAGGAGCGTGTATGGTCCAGGGTTGTGGGGACAGATGTTTTAAAACACAAAGTTGCTTTGTGTTTGGCGCCAAGGGTCCGAGGGTATGGCAGGATAGATCTCCAGGCCGTGAGGGGAGCTCCTGGGTATATGAAAGAAGGGCGAGTGGGCGGCGTTGGCTCAGGCCTTTGTCTCTGGATTTTGTGTCAAGGATATCGATGAAATGGAGGGGAGGGCACATTTCCATGGACGAGTCTCCCTGTCCGTGGATTTAGCCTGTCTCGGAAGAGTTTGGGGTCATTCTGTGGGAAGGGAGGAGTCATGTTTTCTGCCTCGGGTGTCCCTCTAAAAGAGGCATTCCAGAGGAGAGCCCTGTGCATGCATGACTGGAAAACCCAACCTCTGGTGAGGATTGGGGCCCTAGCGGCATGGTCCACACCATATGTTGGCTCTTGGTCCAGGCTCTAGAGGCATTTCTTGCCCTGGTTATCACGCTGAGGGTCACAATGTGTGTTTACGGCCAAATCGGCCCTCAAGCTTGGGCGTGTCCTCATGGACCATGCACATTTCTCTTCCTCGGAAGGTTTGATAGCATGCGAACAGTAAGGTATCCTGCCAAGTGAAGGAGGAGTTCTGATTGGGCCTCAGGTTCTCCCCTGTGCAGTGATTGGAGATAAGGTCTAGGTTCAGATGCCTCAAAAGCCAGGTCGGCAAGTGATGGCAGCCTCAGGCCATGGCGGGTCCATGGTGCTGGATGTGTGGCCAGTTGTCGGGGTGTTTGGCGGGGTACTGGGCGCAGGCGGTGTCAGACAGAGCATGAGTGCGCAGGGCAGCCTATGAATTGGGGGTGCGGTGGAGGGCACAGTCGGTTTCAGCCACTTTGTGGGATTCTGGGCAGCTCCACAGGTCAACGTTTCAATTCTGCTCCACAGTCAGAGTGCAGTGTTGTGCCTCTGGATTCCCCAGTCTTGAGGTCCTGGCTTGTGGACCAGGAGTGTGAGGTCAAATGTCTGGATCCACAAGTCAGGGTTAGGTTGTGCCTGAGGGCACTGCAGTTCTACTCTGCAGAGGCTGTGTTGAGATCTTCTGCATCTGATGTCAGGGCGAGTATCAGATGTTGGCTGAGGCTGGACTTTGTGTCCATGGATGGCCCCTTCACGAATGGGTGTCTGATGAAGCCATGATGGTTTCCCTACGCTGGCCTTAGGTGCTGATCCCAATTGCAAGTCTTCCTTGGGCGTAATAGGCTAGTCCTGTTGCAGAGCTCCAGGACACCCCATACGGAAGGACTCCAGGTTAGGCTTCTAAGGTTGGATCCCTGGACACGCCAGGTATCGCATTCCCATGGGCTCCTAGCAACTGGGTAGGTTCCATCTGTTGGCTCTGTGGCTAACTTAACAGGGTGCTTCATTGAAATGGTATCTCAGGAGGATCGTTCATCCTGTGGGTTGTGTACATGGAGACTTGGGAGTGCGGCATATTCTCAGGAGCTCTGCAGTACTCTCCTACACGGAGTGTTAGACACAGATGCAAAGAGCAAGCTTCTGATGGGGGATGATAGGAGTTCCTCCAGGTGCCTCTGTAAAACACCATATGCTGGTATTGGAAACCAGGCCTCTGAGGAGAGATGCCTGGATACCAATGCTAGGGTTCAGATTTGGGCCTAGGGGTCTATCCGGTTCAATCTCTGTCTTGGGGGCATCTGTCTGTGTATCTGCTTGGAGGTAGTTGCTCAGCTTGTGTTAGAATACCCGTGTATATCCAGGGTGGCATCCCAGATTGGGATGGCCTTGGGGACCTTGTCAGATCCTCCTAATGTGTAGGGATGTGTCCAATGGAATTGGCACCATTTCCTTGGAGAGGACAGGCCACTCTTGTGCAGTGTGGCT
>NW_019155133.1:0-1497 GCF_002288905.1 Enhydra lutris kenyoni | reverse complement strand
GGGCGTGTCCTCATGGGCCATGCACGTTTCTCCTACTCGGAAGGTTTTTCTCCATGCCAACAGCAAGGTATCCTGCGAAGAGGAAGGAGGAGTTCTGATTGCGCCTCAGGTTCTCTCCTGTGCAGTGATTGTAGATAAGGTCAAGTTTCAGAAGCCTGAAAAGCCAGGTCGGCAAGAGATGACGGCCCAAGGCCATGGCGGGTCCCTGGTGTAGGATGTGTGGCCAGCTGTAGGCGTGTCTGTCGGGGGTCTGGGCTTAGGCGGTGTCAGAGAGAGCATGAGTGCCCAGGGCAGCCTATGAACTGGGGGTGCTGTGGAGGGCACTGCCGGTTTCAGCCACATTGTGGGATTCTGGGCAGCTCCTCGGGTAAAGTTTCAATTCTGCTCAAAGGCAGAGTGCAGCGTTGTGCCTCTGGATCCCCCAGTCTTGAGGTCCTGGCTTGTGGGCCAGGAGTGTGAGGTCATATGATGGATCCACAAGCCAGGGTTAGGTTGTGCCTGAGGGCACTGCAGTTCTACTCTGCAGAGGCTGTGTTGAGATCTTCTGCATCTGATGTCAGGGCGAGAATCAGACGTTGGCTGAGGCTGGACTTTGTGTCCATGGATGGCCCCTTCACGAATGGGTGTCTGATGAAGCCATGATGGTTTCCCCACGCTGGCCTTGGGTGCTGTTCCCAATTGCAAGTCTTCCTTGGGCGTAATAGGCGAGTCCTGTTGGAGAGCTCCAGGACACCCCATACGGAAAGACTCCAGGTTAGGCTTCTAAGGTTGGATCCCTGGACACGCCAGGTATGGCATTCCCTTGTGCTCCTAGCGACAGGGCAGGTTCCATCTGTTGGCTCTGGGGCGAGCTAAACAGGGTCCTGCGTTGAAATGGTATCTCAGGAGGATGGTTCATCCTGTGGGTTTTTGTCCATGGAGACCTTGGTATGTAGCATTGGATCCAGAGTCTGCAGTACTCTCCTACACGGAGTGTTTGACACGGATCCAAAGAGCAAGCTACCGATGTGGGGATGAGAGGTGTTCATCCAGGTGCCTCTGTAAACCACCATATGCTGGTATTGGAAACCAGGTCTCTGAGGATAGATACCTGGATACCAAAGCTAGGGTTCAGATTTGGGCCTAGGGGCCTATCCGGTTCAATCTTGTGTCTTGGGGGCATCTGTCTGTTTATCTGCTTGGAGGTAGTTGCTCAGCTTGTGTTAGAATACCCCTGTATGTCCAGGGTGGCCTCCAGAATTGGCAGGGCCTAGGGGGCTTGTAGATCCTTGTAATATGTATTGATGTGTCCAATGGAATGGGCACTGTTTCCTTGGAGAGGACAGGCCACACTTGTGCCGTTGGGTCCAGAAGCCCCAGCTAGGAGCGTGTATGGCCGAGAGTTGTTGGAACAGATGTGTGAAAACACAACGTTTCTTTGGGTTTTGGGTTGAGGGTATGGCAGGTCCGATCTCCAGGCCGTGAGGGGAGCTCCTGGGCATATGAAAGAAGGGCAAG
>NW_019155132.1:2629-7345 GCF_002288905.1 Enhydra lutris kenyoni | reverse complement strand
AAGCATCCATTTCATCTAGGTTGCTTAGCTTATTGGCATATAACTGTTGATAATAACTTCTGATGATTGTTTCTACTTCCTTGGTGTTAGTCGTGATCTCTCCCTTTTCATTCATAATTTTATTAATTTGGGCTTTCTCTCTTTTCTTTTGGATTAGTGTGGCCAATGGTTTATCGATTTTGTTGATTCTTTCAAAAAACCAGCTTCTAGTTTCATTGATACTTTCTACTGTATCTTTGGGTTCTACCTCATTGATCTCTGCTCTAATCTTGATTATTTCCCTTCTTATGTGTGGGGTTGGTTGGATTTGTTGTTGATTCTCCAGTTCTTTAAGGTGTAGAGACAGTTGGTGTATTCTAGATTTTTCCATTTTTTTGAGGGAGGCTTGGATGGCTATGTATTTCCCCCTTAGGACCGCCTTTGCTGTATCCCATAGGTTTTGGACTGAAGTGTCTTCATTCTCATTGGTTTCCATGAATTGTTTCAGTTCTTCTTTGATCTCCTGGTTGATCCAAGCATTCTTAAGCAAGGTGGTCTTTAGCTTCCAGGTGTTTGAGTTCCTTCCGAACTTTTCCTTGTGATTGAGCTCCAGTTTCAAAGCATTGTGATCTGAGAATATTCCCTGCATATTCTCAGATCTTTGGTATCTGTTGAGTCCTGATTTGTGACCCAGTATGTGGTCTATTCTGGAGAAGGTTCCATGTGCACTTGAGAAGAATGAGTATTCTGTTGTTTTAGAGTGGAATGTTCTGTATAAATCTATGAGGTCCATCTGGTCCAATGTGTCATTCAATGCTCTTGTTTCTTTATTGATTTTCTGCTTCAATGATCTTTCTATTCCTGAGAGAGGCATGTTAAGATCTCCTACTATTAATGTATTCATATCACCATGACTCTTTATCTTGATTAATAGTTTTCTTATGTAATTGGCTGCTCCCATATTGGGGGCATAGATATTTACAATTGTTAGATCATCTTGGTGGATAGTCCCTTTAAGAATGATGTAGTGTCCTTCTGTATCTCTGACTACAGTCTTTAGTTTAAAATCTAATTTATCTGATATGAGAATCGCTACCCCTGCCTTCTTTTGAGGCCCATTGACATAAAAGATGCTTCTCCATCTCTTCACTTTCAGTCTGGGTGTATCCTTAGGTTCAAAATGGGTCTCTTGTAGACAACATATGGATGGGTCCTGTCGTTTTATCCAATCTGCAACCCTGTGTCATTTTATGGGCGCATTTAGGCCATTCACATTGAGAGTGATTATTGATAGATATATTTTTATTGACATCGTGTTACCTTTGGAGTTTTTCTTTCTGTAGATTGTCTCTATATTGCTGCTCACTGATATTCTTAGGATTTTTTCTCTTTTATAGAACCCCCCCCTTAATATTTCCTACAGTGTCAGCTTGGTGGTTGCATACTCTTTTAAGCCTTGCCTTTCTTGGAAACTCTTTATCTCTCCAACCATTTTGAATGTCAGTGTTGCTAGGTAAAGTATTCTTGGCTGCATGTTCTTCTCATTTAGTGCCCTGAATATATCTTGCCAGCCCTTTCTGACTTTCCAGGTTCCTGTGGACAGGTCTGATGTTATTCTGATGGGCTTTCCTCTGTACATAAGGAGCTTCTTTGTCCTAGCTGCCTTCAAGAAGGCCTGCCTACAATTATAATTCTTCATTCTTGCTATTATGTGTCTCGAGGACTTTCACAAATCTATAATCTTGTGGGGAGACCGTTCTGCTTCTAGTACATGAATGCTGGTTCCATTTGTGAGATTGGAAAAATTTTCATGGAGAACTTGTTCCACTATATCTTCTAGACTTCTTTCTTTCTCCACCCGTTCAGGGATCCCAATATTTCTGACGTTGGAATGTTTCATGGCATCATTTATTTCCCTGATTCTGTTTTCATGGCTTCTAAGCTGTTTGTTCCAGGCTTCCTCCTGATCCTTTCTCTCTATCTGTTTGTCCTCCAGATCACTAATTCTCTCTTCTGTCTCAGTTACCTTAGCTTTTAGAGAATTTAGATTAGATTGGAACTCATTGAGAGCATTGTGAAAATCATCCCTGGTGGCTTTCAGTTCTGCCCTAATCAATTCCGTTTGGTCATGCATGGCTTTCTCCATCCTAGCTATTGCCTGGATAATTGTTAGCCTGAATTCCCTTTCCAACATATTGTCTATGTCGGTAGCCATTAGCTCTGTTGCAGAAGGCCCATCCTCTGAATTTTTCTTCTGTTGGACATTCCTCCTCCTAGTCATTTTGGTGAGAGATGGCTGAACGGATGTAGCTGGATGTATCGACCATGGTGCAGTCAAGGTGCACCCTGGAACACTTCTGAGCAATCAGGAGTCCCCACCCAAATAAAAGGAAAAAGAGAGAAAAAAGGAAAGAAAAGGAAAAAAAAAAGAAGAGAGAGAGAGAGAGACAGGGAAAAAAAAGAAAGATAAAAGAGAAGGCTCAGCCCAAATGTGCCCCAAGGTAAGATTTATGACATATACAAACAAAAACAGACAAAAAGACTGATAAAAGTATATGACAAGAGTGGAGGAGTCAAGATGGCGGAGAAGTAGGAGGCTGATACTACACCAGGTAGCAGGAGATCACCTAGATAGCTTATCAAACCAGTGCAAACACCTACAAATCCAACAGGAGATCGAAGAGAAGAACAGCAATTCTAGAAACAGAAAATCGACCACTTTCTGAAAGGACCGGTGGAGAAGTGAATCCAAAGTGACAGGAAGATAGACCACAGGGGGTGGGGCCGGCTCCTGGCAAACAGCGGAGCAATGGAGCACATAATCAGGACTTTTAAAAGTCTGCTCCACTGAGGGACATCGCTCCAGAGGCTAAACCAGGGTGAAGCCCACGCTGGGCCAGCATGGCCCTAGGTCCCGCAGGGTCACAGAAGGATCAGGGTGTCAGAGTGTCGCAGAGTTCACAGGTATTAGACCGGGGAAGCCAGCTACAGAGCCAGAGATGAGGAGTGAGGTCTCAGCTCGGTGTTACCTTGAACCGGTCACAGGCTGGGTGAGCTCGGAGCATGGCTGGAGGCCAGGGAGACGGGAGTGATTGGGATCTTTTCTCTGAGGGCGCACTGAGGAGTGGGGCCCTGAGCTTTTGGCTCCTCCAGGCCGGAAACTGGGAGGCTGCCATTTTCATTCCCGTCCTCTGGAACTCTACGGAAAGCGTTCAGGGGACAAAAACTCCTGAAAGCGAACCCGAGCAGATTACTTAGCCTGGCCTCTGGTAAGGGTGGTGCAATTCCACCTCGGGCAAAGACACTGGAGAATCAGTAGAACAGGCCCCTCCCCCAGAAGATCAACAAGAAATCCAGCCAAGACAAACTTCACCTACCAAGGAGAGCAGTAGAATTCCAGTGGAGGAGAAAGCAAAGCAAGGAACTCATGCCTTTGTCCCCATGATTCTTTAGTCTTGTGGTTAATTTAATTTTTTTTAATTTAATTTTTTTCTTCTGCTAATTTTTTTTAACACTTACCCTTTTCTTTTTTAACATTTTTAACTAGTTTATCTAATATATATGTGTGTGTGTGTGTGTGTGTACATATATATATATATATATATATATATATATATATATATATATAATTTTTAAAATATTTTTTCTTTATTTTCTTTTTTATTTTTTTTTTCTGAACTTCTTTTTATCCCCTTTCTCTCTCCCATGATTTGGGGTCTCTTTTGATTTGGTTAAAGCGCATTTTCCTGGGATCTTTGCCACCCTTTCAGTTTTTTATTTGCTCCTTCATATACTCTTATCTGGACAAAATGACAAGGCAGAAACACTCACCACAAAAAAAAGAACAAGAGGCAGTACCGAATGCTAGGGACCTAATCAATACAGACATTGGTAATATTTCAGATCTAGAGTTCAGAATGATGATTCTCAAGGTTCTAGCTGGGCTCGAAAAAGGCATGGAAGATATTGGAGAAACCCTCTCTGGAGAGATAAAAGCCCTTTCTGGAGAAATAAAGGAACTAAAATCTAACGAAGTTGAAATCAAAAAAGCTATTAATGAGGTGCAATCAAATATGGAGGCTCTTACTTCTAGGACAAATGAGGCAGAAGAAAGAATTAGTGACATAGAAGACCAAATGACAGAGAATAAAGAAGCTGAGCAGAAGAGGTACAAAGAGCTACTGGACCACGAGGGCAGAATTCGAGAGATAAGTGACACCATAAGACGAAACAACGTTAGAATAATTGGGATTCCAGAAGAAGAAGAAAGAGTGAGGGGACCAGAAGGTATATTGGAGAGAATTATTTTAGAGAATTTCCTGAATATGGCAAAGGGAACAAACATCAAAATCCAGGAGGTGCAGAGAACCCCCCCTCAAAATCAACAAAATATGTCCACACCCCATCAACAAATAGTAAAATTTACAAGTCTTAGCAACAAAGAGAAAATCCTGAACACAGCGTGGGAAAAGAAGTCTGTAACATACAAGGGTAAAAACATTAGATTGGCAGCAGACTTATCCACAGAGACCTGGCAGGCCAGAAAGAGCTGGCATGATATATTCAGAGAACTAAACGAGAAATACATGCGCCAAGAATATTCTATCCAGCTAGGCTATCATTGAAAATAGAAAGAGAGATAAAAAGCTTCCAGGACAAACAAAAACTGAAAGAATTTGCAAACACCAAACCAGCTCTACAGGAAATATTGAAAGTGATCCTCTAAGCAAAGAGAGA
>NW_019155132.1:0-2529 GCF_002288905.1 Enhydra lutris kenyoni | reverse complement strand
ATATGTTGCCTACAAGAAACTCATTTTAGACTGGAAGACACCCCCAGATATAAAGTGAGGGGGTGGAAAACAATGTACCATGCTAATGGACATCAGAAGAAAGCAGGGGTGGCAATCCTTATACCAGATCAGTTAGATTTTAAGCCAAAGACGATAATAAGATATGAGGAAGGACACTATATCATACTCAAAGGGTCTGTCTAAAAAGATCTAACAATTTTAAATATCTATACCTCTAATATGGGAGCAGCCAACTATATAAACCAATTCATAACAAAATCAAAGAAACACATTGACAATAATACAATAATAGTAGGGGACTTTAACACTCCCCTCACTGAAATGGACAGATCATCCAAGCAAAAGATCAACAAGGAAATAAAGGCCTTAAATGACACACTGGACCAGATGGACATCACAGATATATTCAGAACATTTCATCCCAAAGCAGCAGAATACACATTCTTCTCTAGTGTACATGGAACATTCTCCAGAATAGATCACATCCTGGGTAATAAATCAGGTCTCAACTGGTATCAAAAGATTGGTATCCTTCCCTGCATATTTTCAGACCACAATGCTCTGAAGCTAGAACTCAATCACAAGAGGAAATTTGGAAAGAACCCAAATACATGGAGATTAAATAGCATCCTTCTAAAGAATGAATGGTTCAACCAGGAAACTAAAGACAAATTGAAAAAAAAAATCATGGAAACAAATGATAATGAAAACACAATGGTTCAAAATCCGTGGGACACAACAAATGCAGTCCTGTGAGGAAAATATATAGCGGTACAAGCCTTCCTCAAGAAACAAGAAAGGTCTCAAGTACACAACCTAACCCTACATCTAAAGGAGCTGGAGAAAGAACAAGAATGAATGCCTAAACCCAGCAGGAGAAGAGAAATCATAAAGATCAGGGCAGAAATCAATGAAATAGAAACTTAAAAAAAAAAAAAAAAAATAGAACAAATCAACGAAACTAGAAGCTGGTTCTTTGAAAGAATTAATAAGATTGATAAACCCCTGGCCAGACTTTTCAGAAAGAGAAAGGACCTAAATAAATAAAATCATGAATGAAAGAGGAGAGATCACAAGTAACACCAAAGAAATACAAACAATTATAAGAACATATTATGAGCAAATATACACCAGCATATTGGACAATCTGGAAAAACGGATGCATTCCTAGACACATAAAAACTACCAAAACTGAACCAGGAAGAAATAGAAAACCTGAACAGACCCATAACCAGTAAGGAGATTGGAACAGTCATCAAAAATCTCCAAACAAACAAAAGCCCTGGGCCAGACGGCTTCCCAGGGGAATTCTACCAAACATTTAAAGAAGAACTAATACCTATTCTCCTGAAACTGTTCCAAAAAACAGAAATGGAAGGAAAACTTCCAAACTCATTTTATGAGGCCAGCATCACCTTGATCCCAAAACCAGACAAGGATCCCATCAAAAAAGAGAATTACGGACCAATATCCTTAATGAACACAGATGCGAAAATTCTCACCAAAATACTAGCCAATAGGATCCAACAGTACATTAAAAGGATTATTCACCACGACCAAGTGGGATTTATTCCAGGGCTGCAAGGTTGGTTCAACATCCACAAATCAATCAATGTGATACAACACATTAAAAACAGAAAGAACAAGAACCATATGATACTCTCCATAGATGCTGAAAAAGCACTTGACAAAGTACAGCATCCCTTCCTGATCAAAACTCTTCAAAGTGTAGGGATAGACGGCACATACCTCAATATTATCAAAGCCATCTATGAAAAACCCACCGCAAATATCATTCTCGATGGAGAAAAACTGAAAGCTTTTCTGCTAAGTTCAGGAACACAGCAGGGATGTCCATTATCATGACTGCTATTCAACATAGTACTTGAAGTCCTAGCCTCAGCAATCAGACAACAAAAAGAAATTAAAGGCATCCAAATCAGCAAAGAAGAAGTCAAACTATCACTCTTTGCAGATGATATGATACTATATGTGGAAAACCCAAAAGACTCCACTCCAAAACTGCTAGAACTTGTACAGGAATTTAGTAAAGTGTCAGGATATAAAATCAATGCCCAGAAATCAGTTGCATTTCTTTACACCAATAACGAGACAGAAGAAAGAGAAATTAGGGAGTCTGTCCCATTTATAATTGCACCCAAAACCATAAGATTCCTAGGAATAAACCTAACCAAAGAGGATAGGAATCTATTCTCAGAAAACTATAAAGTACTCATGAAAGAAATTGAAGAAGACACAAAGAAATGGCAAAATATTCCTTGCTCATGGATTGGAAGAACAAATATTGTGAAAATGTCTATTCTACCTAAAGCAATCTACACATTTAATGCACTCTCTATCAAAATCCCACCCATTTTTTTCAAAGAAATGGAATAAATAATCCTAAAATTTATATGGAACCAGAGAAGACCTCGAATAGCCAAAGGAATATTGAAAAAGAAAGCCAAAGTTGGTGGCATCACAATTCCGGACTTCAAGCTCTGTTAC
>NW_019155131.1:0-7353 GCF_002288905.1 Enhydra lutris kenyoni | reverse complement strand
GATCAGGGTAATGCTGGCTTCATAAAAAGAGTCTGGAAATTTTCCTTATGCTTCAATTTTCTGAAACAGCTTCAGGAGAATAGGTGTTATTTCTTCTTTGAAAGTTTGGTAGAATTCCCCAGGGAATCCGTCAGGTCCCAGGCTCTTGTTTTTTGGGAGGTTTTTGATCACTGCTTCAATCTCGTTACTAGATATCAGTCTATTCAGGTTGTCAATTTCTTCCTGGTTCAATTTTGGGAGTTTATAGTTTTCCAGGAATGCATCCATTTCATCTAGGTTGCTTAACTCATTGGCATATAACTGTTGATAATAACTTCTGATGATTGTTTCTACTTCCTTGGTGTTAGTTGTGATCTCTTCCTTTTCATTCATAATTTTATGAATTTGGGCTTTCTCTCTTTTTTTTTTGGATTAGTGTGGCCAATGGTTTATCAATCTTATTGATTCTTTCAAAAAAACAGCTTCTAGTTTCATTGATATGTTCTACTGTATCTCTGGTTTCTCATCTCATTGATCTCTGCTCTAATCTTGATTATTTCTCTTCTAACGTGTGGAGTTGGTTTGCTTTGTTGTTGATTCTCCAGTTCTTTAAGGTGTAGAGACAGCTGGTGTTCTGGATTTTTCAATTTTTTTTGAGGGAGGCTTGGATCGCTATGTATTTCCCCCTTAGGACGGCCTTTGCTGTATCCCATAGGTTTTGGACTGAAGTGTCTTCATTCTCATTGGTTTCCACGAATTGTTTCAGTTCTTCTTTGATCTCCTGGTTGATCCAAGCATTCTTAAGCAAGGTGGACTTTAGCTTCCAGGTGTTTGAGTTCCTTCTGAACTTTTCCTTGTGATTGAGCTCCAGTTTCAAAGCATTGTGATCTGAGAATGTGCAGGGAATAATCTCAGTCTTTTGGTATCGGTTGAGTCCTGATTTGTGACCCAGTATGTGGTCTATTCTTGAGAAGGTTCCATGTGCACTTGAGAAGAATGGTTATTCCGTTGTTGTAGGGTGGAATGTTCTGTATATATCTATGAGGTTTATCTGGTCCATTGTGTCATTCAATGCTCTTGTTTCTTTTTGATTTTCTGCTTGGGTGATCTATTACTGAGAGAGATGTGTTAAGATCTCCTACTATTAATGTATTCATATCAATATGGCTCTTTATCTTGATTAATAGTTTTCTACGTAATTGGCTGCTCCCATATTGGGGGCATAGATATTTACAATTGTTAGATCATCTTGGTGGATAGTCCTCCCACCTACCTCAAGGGGGTGGGCTCTGAGGAAACCGGTTTTTTCAGGCTTCTGATCTCGGGAGGTTTTTATGTTTGTTCACTTTTGTTTTCCTTGCCTTGACCGCTTTTGATGGATTTTCTAGGTTTAGAGGATAGCAAACTGCACCTTGACCTCCCTCTCAGAGAGAAGCCTCAGTCTGGCTTCAGAGCCCAAATAAATTCCCCCTTGGCTGCTGGCAGAGCAGATTTGGAGTTGCAGTCCCTGGGGACGCAGGCTCTTCTGTTTGTACCCAAAACCACGGCAGTGGCAGCTGTTTGGGCAGCTCCAGACCGCCAGAGAGGTTCCAAGCAGCGATCGCACACTGAGATTTTCCTGCTGGCCCAGGCTGGGAGTGCCTAGTCTTTCTGGGTCTAAGAGCACCGGGCTTGCGTGCACCTCTCTCAGGGGATTGTGTGGGGCGCGCGCATGCGCGCCTTAGGCTCTGGTGGAATGGCACGGGTCTAAGAGCACAGGGGGTGGAAGGTGCATCTCAGGCTCTGTAGCACCTGCCCTCTGGCTCTGGAGCCTCTGCATTCTGGCGAGGCTCCCAGCCCCTCACAGGAGCCGGACCCCACACGATCTCAGGCGCCCTGGCAGCTCAGGACCAAGACCTGGTTTCTCTGCTGCACTCTGTCTGGTTCAGAGTCAGGGGAGGCTGTCCTGGGGTCCTGGGACTTAAGCCCCTGTCCCTAGCTGCCTGGATTCCTGCAATTTCCCCCCGTGATCCATTGCTCTCTTTGAGTGCTTTCAACCAGACTCCAAGTTAATGCTGGTCCCCAGATGCAGGGCACTCTCGGATTGGGGTATTACTTTCCAATCGGTTGCCTCTGGTGGCTCCCTCCCCCTTTTGTTTATCTTCTGATATCAGTCCGAGGTTCCCACTCCACTTTACCTGCCCACTGGCGTCTTCTGCCCCTGTAGAGATCCAGACGTGTATAATTCTGATCTCAGGCTGATTTCATGGGTGATCTGAGTTCTTTGGTATTCATGGGTGATCGGAGTTCTTTGGAAGGTAATCAGCTCACTTTAGGGTACAGGTTGAAAAGGTGCCTCCTCCTACTTCCCCGCCATCTTGTCTCCGAGCAATCTATACTTTTAATGCCATTCCAATCACAATTCCACCAGTATTTTTCAAAGAGCTGGAGCAAATAATCCAAAAATTTGTATGGAATCAGAAGAGACCCCGAATCGCTAAGGAAATGTTGAAAAACAAAAATAAAACTGGCGGCATCACGTTACCTGATTTCAAGCTTTACTATAAAGCTGTGATCACTAAGACAGCATGGTACTGGCATAAAAACAGACACATAGACCAGTGGAACAGAGTAGAGAGTCCAGAATTGGACCCTCAACTCTATGGTCAAATAATCTTCGGCAAAACAGGAAAAAATATACAGTGGAAAAAAGACAGTCTCTTCAATAAATGGTGCTGGGAAAACTGGGCAGCTATATGTAGAAGAATGAAACTCGACCATTCTCTTACACCGTACACAAAGATAAACTCAAAATGGATAAAAGACCTCAATGTGAGAAGGAACCCATCAGAATCCTAGAGGAGAACACAGGCAGTAACCTCTTTGATATCAACCACAGCAACTTCTTTCAAGATATGTCTCCAAGGGCAAAGGAAACAAAAGCCAAAATGAACTTTTGGGACTTCATCAACATCAAAATCTTCTGCACAGCAAAGGAAACAGTCAACAAAACAAAGAGGCAACCCAAGGAATGGGAGAAGATATTTTCAAATGACAGTACAGACAAAAGGTTGATATCCAGGATCTATAAAGAACTCCTCAAACTCAACACACACAAAACAGATAATCATATCAAAAAATGGGCAGAAGATATGAACAGACACTTCTCCAATGAAGACATACAAATGGCTATCAGACACATGAGAAAATGCTCATCATCACTAGCCATCAGGGAGATTCAAATGAAAACCACATTGAGATACCACCTTACGCCAGTTAGAATGGCCAAAATTAGCAAGACAGGAAACAACGTGTGTTGGAGAGGATGTGGAGAAAGGGGAACCCTCTTACACTGTTGGTGGGAATGCAAGTTGGTGCAGCCACTTTGGAGAACAGCGTGGAGATTCCTCCAGAAATTAAAAATAGAGCTTCCCTATGACTCTGCCATTGCACTACTGGGTATTGACCCCAAAGATACAGATGTAGTGAAAAGAAGGGCCATCTGTACCCCAATTTTTTTAGCAGCAGTGGCCACGGTCGCCAAACTGTGGAAAGAACCAAGATGCCCTTCAATGGATGAATGGATAAGGAAGATGTCGTCCATATACACTATGGAGTATTATGCCCTCATCAGAAAGGATGAATACCCAACTTTTGTAGCAACATGGATGGGACTGGAAGATTATGCTGAGTGAAATAAGTCAAGCAGAGAGAGTCAATTATCATATGGTTTCACTTATTTGTGGAGCATAACAAATAGCATGGAGGACAAAGGGAGTTAGAGTGGAGAAGGGAGTAGAGGGAAATTGGAGGGGGAGGTGAACCATGAGAGACTATGGACTCTGAAAAACAATCTGAGGGTTTTGACAGGGCGGGGGGTGGGAGGTTGGGGGAACCTGGTGGTGGGTATTGGAGAGGGCATGGATTGCATGGAGCAATGGGTGTGGTGCAAAAAACAATGAATACTGCTACGCTGAAAAAAATAAAAGTATATGACAAGAGAAAAAAAGTATATATAAAAACAAAACAAACAAAAAAAGAACGTCATCAAAAAGAACCCCAAGTATTAGATTTATATACTGTGAGGACAAACACAAATACACAGAATCACTGGCAGAAGGAAAAGATGGCAGAGTGGTTATGAATTCTCAATGTGGGTGATGAAGGTTATTTTGATTCTTCCTGGATGTATCTTGATATCTTTGTTAAAGACTCAACTTTCCTAAGATAAAGGGGGATTAAAATTGGTTTACTAAGGGGTAGCATTGATTGGGGAAAGGGGATTACCTTGAAGTTTAACTCTATATGAATATAAAAAAATAAAAATAAAAAAAGAATAAACTAATCTAAACTAAACTAAAATTTAAAAAAAATTAAAAAATGGAAAAGCAAAGGAAAAACACGGGTATATGTACCAAAAATTTCAGGTTAAAATGTTATAATGGAATTTGATGTACTGGACATCTCACTGTGATGGTAAATAGGTTTAAAAATTATCTATATAAACAATTAAAAGAAAATGAACGAGAATATTGGGAATGAATTAAAAATAAAAGTTGTATCTATGAAGTAGTGGTGGTTGTTCTCTTGTCTTTTTTTTTTTTTTTCTGGTTCCTTTCTGGGAGAGGGGCCTGCTGCGTGGGTTTTCAGGCTGTGTTCCCTGAGTTAAGTCCTCCTGCCCCCGTCAAGGGGGTGGGCTCTGAGGAATCCGGTTTTTCAGGCTTTTGTTCTCTGGAGGTTTTTGTTTGTTTGTTTGTTTTCTCTCACCTTGACAGCTTTTGATGGCTTTTCGAGGTTTAGAGGAAAGCAAACTGCACCCAGACCTCCCTCTCAGAGAGAAGTCTCAGTCTGTTCCCCTCTGGGTGCTCCAGAACACATAAGTTCCCCCTCAGCCGCTGGCATAGCACGTTCCAAGTCGCGGTCCCTTGGGACACAGGAACTCCTGCTTGTACCCAAAACCACGACAGCGGTGGCTGTTTGGGTAGCTCCAGACTGCCAGAGAGGTCCCCAAACAGCAATAGCACACTGAGATTTTCCTGCTGGCCCAGGCTGGGAGTGCCTAGACTTTCTGGGTCCGAGAGCGCCAGGCTGGTGCCTGCACCCGCCTCTTTCAGGGGAGGGTGTGGGACGTGACTCAGACTCTGGTAGTGTGGTGCAGAGCATGTGTGGGGACTGCAAAAAGGCTGTGCTTCTGCCTGCTGGTGAGGCTCCCAGTCCCTCACGGGAGGCGCACCCCACACACTCTCAGAGGTGCTCGCAGCTCAGGGACCAAGACTTGGTTTCTTCCTCTCACTCTCTGGCTCAGCGCCAGGGGTGGCTGTCCTTGATCTGGGGACTTAAGCCCCTGTCCCTAATCGCCCTGATTCCCACAATTTCCCCCCACAATCCTTTGCTCTTTTTTGAGTGCTTTCAACCAGACTCCAAGTTATTACTGGTCCCCAGTCACAGGGCACTCTCGTATTGGGGTATTACTTTCCAATGGGTCACTTCTGGTGGCTCCCTCCCCCTTTTGTTTATCGTCCAATATCAGTCTGACGTTCCCACTCTGCTTTACCTGCCCACTGGCATCTTCTGCCCCTGTAGAAATCCAGACATGTATAATTCTAAACTCAGGCTGGTTTCATGGAATTCTTTGGTAGGTAATCAGCTCACTTCAGGGTACAGGTTGAAACGGCGTCTCCTCCTATTTCCCCACCATCTTGTCTCCTCAGGTACACATATTTAAATGTAACCCATCTTATGTTGATGGCTGAGGAGTAGGAGACCTTAGTTTTTGTCTTGTTCCAGGAATTCTGCTAGATAGCTATCAAATCATTCTGAACACCTGTGAACTCAACTGGAATCTAAGAAAGAAATAGCTGCAACTCTACAAATAGAAAAGCGACCACATTCTGTGAAAATGATAAGATGAAAAAAAAAAAAAACTCCTCAAAAAAGATACAAGAAGCAGTACTGGCTGCCAAGATCCTAATCAGTGTGGGCATAGGTAAAATGTTGAACTAGACTCAGAATAATGATTATAAAGATACTAGCTGAGCTTGGAAAAGCATAGAAGACACTAGAGAATCTTCCTCTAATTGACTTATTTCACTTGGCATAACACCCTCTAGTTCCATCCATGTCATTGCAATTGGCAAGATTTCATTTTTTGATGGCTGACTCCTGTGTGTGTGTGTGTGTGTGTGTGTGTGTGTGTGTGTGTTTGTGTGTATATATACCACCTTTTCTTCATCCATACATTGGTTGATGAACATCTGGGATCTTTCCATAGTTTGGCTATTGTGGACATTGCAACTATAAACATTGGGGTGCAGGTGCCCCTGTGAGTCACTACATTTGTATCTTTGGGGTAAATACCTAGTAGAGCAATTGCTCAGTCATAGGGTAGCTCTATTTTCAACTCTTTGAAAAAACATACTGTTTTCCAGAGTGGCTGCACCAGCTTTCATTCCCACCAACAGTGTAAGAGGGTTCCCCTCTCTCTGCATCCTTGCAAACATCTGTCATTTCCTACCTTGTTAATTTTACCTATTCTGACTGGTGTGAGGGGTACCTCTGGTATAGTTTTTGATTTGTATTTTCCTGATGCTGAGTGATGTTGAGCATTATGTCTCTTTTGGATGTCTTCTTTGGAGAAATGTCTGTTCACGTCTTCTGCCCATTTCTTGATTGGATTATTTGTTCTTTGGGTGTTGGGTTTGATAAGTTCTTTATAGATTTTGGATAATATTCCTTTATGTGTTATGTCATTTGCAAATATCTTCTCCCATTCTGTCGGTTGTCTTTTGGTTTTGTCGATAATTTTCTTTGCTGTGCAAAAGTTTTTATCATGATGAAGTCCCAATAGTTCACGTTTGCCTTTGTTTCCCTTGCCTTTGGAGACATGTTTAGCAAGAAGTTTCTGCACCCAAGGTGGAAGAGGTTGCTGCATGTGTTCTCCTCTAGGATTTTGATGCATTCCTGTCTCACATTTTGGTCTTTCATTCATTTTGAGTCTATTTTTTTGGTATGGTGTGAGGAAAAGGTACAGTATCATTCTGCATGTGGCAGTCCCATTTTCTGAAAACCATTTGTTGAAGAGACTGCCTTTTTTTTAAAATTTCAATCTTCTTTATTTTTTTTTAAGTTTCTTTTCAGTGTAACAGTATTGTTTTTTTTCCTTTTTTTAATTTTTAATTTTTTCAGCGTAACAGTATTCCTTATTTTTGCACCACACACAGTGCTCCATGCAATCCGTGCCCTCTACAATACCCACCACCTGGATCCCCCAACTTCCCACCCCCCACCCCTTCAAAACCCTCAGATTGTTTTTCAGAGTCCATAGTCTCTCATGGTTCACCTCCCCTTCCAATTTCCCCCAACTCCCTTCTCCTCTCTAACTCCCCTTGTCCTCCA
>NW_019155130.1:5760-7357 GCF_002288905.1 Enhydra lutris kenyoni | reverse complement strand
AGGGGGCATACAGTTCCAGAACGGTGCAGCACAATCAACTGAGTATAGGAAGAAAATATTTGAAAATATTTTGCATAAAAAATGGTCTAACAGAAATGAAGTTTTACTGGTAGTTAATATATGAACTGACAGTACTATATGTATCAAATACACATGTATTATAAGCAGAAATTCAAAATATTTCTTTTGTTAATTTTTATAAGGATTTATTTATTTATTAGAAAGAGAGAGAGCGTGGAGGGTGGTGGAGGGAGGAGGCACTGAGGGAGAGAGAATCTTAAGCAGACTCCAGGCTGAGCATGGAGCCTGATCCAGTGCTCAATCCCACAACCCTGAGATCATGACCTGAGCTGAAACCCAAGAGTCAGCTGCTCAACCAACTGCACCACACAGTTACCCCAAAACATTTCTAATAGAGACATGCAATCAAAACATTTAGAGACTATTAAAAGAGATGGCTGGAGGGCCTTCCTTAATCTGTAGTTTTCTAACTTACTATTTTAATGTTGTCCCTTAACTTCTCTGATGGAAAGAAACTAAGAAACATGAAGGTATCATGGTGTTAAAATGAGTAGGTAAGGGAAAGATTAAAGACTACCTAGCATAAGGCAGTAAGGAGTAGAGACACACTGGGAAGAATTCACCTCACCCAAGGGGAAGTAGCTACTTCTCAGCTCTAGATGGTTGCTGCTATGTATGCTCAGAGTACGTAAGAGAATCAAGAAATTTAACATTTATGTAAACTTCCATGAGTTTTAGAAGAGGAAACAACAAAACAAAGCACTATGGTCATAACACAACTTCAGGCTGCCATTTTGTTCTGGGATAGCAGTACAGAGCATGAACTGGGGATTCGGGGAGAGAGAACTAAATGTTCAATAAACAGCTCGATTACCAATCATTTGTTTTGACGAGCTCCCTCTGTCTCTAACCAAGCTGAACTTGCTTCTCATCTGTAAAGTGAGAGTAACAGTAGAGCTGCCCCATTGGGTTGTTCTGGGGGTTAAATGAGAAAAAGTATGGAAGGTACTACAGCATTACACCTAATACACAATCAGTACTCTGTCAATCTCAGTTAAAATAACAATAACTGAGTTTCTATGATGTGCCAAGCACTTTTAATTATATTTGCATCTTTTCACAAACTTGTGAGAACATTCTAATCTGTTACAAAAGAGAAAAATGATATTCAGGGTGAAATAGAATATGCCCAAGGTCAGGACTTGACTTTTGAATGTAGTTGAAGGGATTCCAACCCCGACCATCTTTCTCAGGCCACAGTTGTGAGCTCTGCCTGTCAACCTGTGTCTATCAGACCAGAGGACCATCTGCAGAGTTGGGATCTTCTGTACTGGACAGACAGTTGGGTCATTTTAGGCCGTGATTTCTTAGTTCTATTAAGAAAATAAAACCAGGGACGCCTGGGTGGCTCAGTTGGTTGGGCAGCTGCCTTCGGCTCAGGTCATGATCCTGGCGTCCTGGGATCGAGTCCTGCATCGGGCTCCTTGCTCATCGGGGAGCCTGCTTCTCCCTCTGCCTCTGCCTGCCATTCTGTCTGCCTGTGCTTGCTCTCTCTCCCTCTCTCTCTCTCTGACAA
>NW_019155130.1:4158-5660 GCF_002288905.1 Enhydra lutris kenyoni | reverse complement strand
GCTGCCATTCTGTCTGCCTGTGCTTGCTCTCTCTCCCTCTCTCTCTCTCTCTGACAAATAAATAAATAAAATCTTTAAAAAAAAAAAAAAGAAAAAAGAAAAAGAAAATAAAACCAAAGCACTTGGTTTTTCTCTGATGGTTTATGATCTGAAAACCCCACATAATAATGAAAAAAAAAAAGATTATTTTCAAAACTTGTCACATGGAGCCTAGGAGCTTTACTAACTCATGAAAGAAAATTAAAACAAGGATTCTTCAATGAAGTAAACAGACCATGAGACATAATCATCAATTTTGCCAAATTAATTAAATACTTCACCATCCTTTCCACCATACTTTTACTATAAATAATCTTTGTATCTAGTAATGTTATGATTTCCTTTTTGGCATCATTTCAGATGAATTTGATATCTTTTTTAAAGAGGAAATCGAGTTTATTTGCACAAGTATGAGGTTTGTCATTTATTATCTATGTAACAGATAAATAGTTTTAAATTTATTAGAAAGGTATTATTTTCTTTAAAGCTTACCAGTTCATCATCATGTTAGAAGCAATTCCTTGTGGCATTTTATGGTTGGTCTCTGAGCAAAGAAAGGAAGATAAAGCAAGGCTATTTGCTCAGTGGAATTCAACCTGAACACCCAGCATTCAATTTTCTATTGCATATTCTATGCCAGGAGTTCGTAAACTACAGCCTGTGGGTCAGTTTGGGACTTCTACTTGTTTTCGTACATAAAACTTTATTGGAAGCAACAATCATGCTCATTTCTCTACATACTATCTATGGCTGTTTCTGCGCTATAATGGCAGAACTGAGTAGGTGTGACGGAGACCAGATTTAATCTTATCAAAAATAGGATGGGGGCACCTGGGCAGCTCAGTCCATCAGTGTTTGCCTTTTGGCTGAGGTCAAGATCCCCAGGTCCTGGGACGGAGCCCTGTGTCAGGGCTTCTAGCTGAGCAAGTGGTCTGCTTCTCCCTCTCTCTCTCTCTGCCCTTCACCCCCGCCCCCAACCCCGCCCAACTCGTGCTCTCTCTCTCTGAAAAGAATAAATAAAATTAAAAAAAAAAGAAGAAGAAAAGAAAAGAAACAGGATGAAGTGACCCTGTCCTCTGAAGTGAACTTTATTTTCTAATTTTTGAGCTCATGGAAAGGTCAAGAGAGATTACTGAAAGCCACATCTACATATAGCATTTACTTGTCTTCAAACTATATAAAAATAATGTTCTGGGGCACCCGGGTGGCTCAGTGGGTTAAAGCCTCTGCCTTCAGCTCAGGTCATGATTCCAGGGTCCTGGGATGGAGCCCTGCGTCGGGCTCTCTGCTCAGCGGGGAGCCTGCTTCCCTTCCTCTCTCTCTGCCTGCCTCTCTGCCTACTTGGGATCTCTCTCGCTGTCAAATAAATAAATAAAATCTTTTTTTTTTTTTTTTAAGATTTTATTTATTTGTCAGAGAGAGAGGGTACACACAAGCAGGCAGAGAGGCAGGCAGAGAGAGAG
>NW_019155130.1:0-4058 GCF_002288905.1 Enhydra lutris kenyoni | reverse complement strand
CCTTCCTCTCTCTCTGCCTGCCTCTCTGCCTACTTGGGATCTCTCTCGCTGTCAAATAAATAAATAAAATCTTTTTTTTTTTTTTTTAAGATTTTATTTATTTGTCAGAGAGAGAGAGTACACACAAGCAGGCAGAGAGGCAGGCAGAGAGAGAGGAGGAAGCAGGCTCCCTGCCGAGCAAGGAGCCCGATGCGGGACTCGATCCCAGGACCCCAGGATCATGACCTGAGCCGAAGGCAGTGGCTTAACCCACTGAGCCACCCAGGCGTCCCAAATAAATAAAATCTTTAAAAGAAAATATTATTTCCGTGGGGGAGGGAGGCAACCGCGATGGGGAGAAAGCTCCGAGGTAAGGTGAGCAAGATTCTCAAAAGCTAACAGAACGGGAGGAACCTCCTTCTGTTTTCCTTTCCTTCACAGACACACATATTTTCTCATTAGTTTTCTAATTGGATTCTCCGTTTTTATCTTGTAGACATCAGAAACCTCCCATGGAGAGAGAAGGCTCCCTTTGACGTCCACTTTTATCTTTGGTTTCAAAAGAAGTTCTTCATGAGGAGAAAAGACAACCACATGTACTTTTATGTAAAGCCATGCATTCCTAAATTCTGAAAATAGATAGCATAATTAGCGTTATGAAAGTATATGCTCTGATCTGGTATTTATTGTGTCTCTGAGCAATGCTATTCTCATAGAGCAATTCACGTTAGTATTCCTAGTGGGCTAGTAATAGACCTTACAAAAGTAAAAACAAAAACGAAGTATTTCTTCATTTCTTCAGAGTAATGGCATCTTTTGAAGTTGTACTGCAAACGCTCGAATGGATAAGGAAACTAAAAATGAGAAATGACAAGTACAGGAGGTCTTTGAAAGGTTTGCTTGGTGTATTCTCCATTTTGGAGAGGAAACTACAATTTCATTTATTATTACACATATATAACTTGTGTACCTCAGCATTATTAACTTAATTAACAAGTTCATCACAAAACATATAATATTTGTTAGTTTTTTTTTTAAAGATTTTATTTATTTATTTGACAGACAGAGATCACAAGTAGGCAGAGAAACAGGCAGAGAGAGAGGAGGAAGCAGGCTCCCTGCTGAGCAGAGAGCCCGATGCGGGGCTCGATCCCAGGACCCTGAAATCATGACCTGAGCCGAAGGCAGAGGCTTAACCTACTGAGCCACCCAGGCACCCCAAATTTGTTAGTTTTATTGACAAATTAAAAAAAGAAACTTTATAGAGCAATTTTCAAGAACAAATTGCTTAGCCCAAGTAGTATGCAATGTCACAGTCATTCAAACTGATGAAGTAGGAAGTGCCATAGACCAAGGTCCTCGGTCTTAGCTCCATTTCTTCAGAGAACCTTGTTATCTTCGCTAATGATTTGTAACTGGTCAGCAATTTTCTCATCTGTTGAGTGGATAAATTAGATTCTGAAAGTCCCTTTCCAAGTCTGTAAACCTGTGGCTCACTACTCCAAACTAATTAATAATGTGAAGAAGTACCTAAACAGGACTACGCGAGTTGGTTACAATGCAAGCAAAAAGAGGGCTTTCTTTTCTCATTTGGATTCTACAATTGAAGCTATATATTGAAAAAAACAAAACAAAACAAAACTGATCATGTATGGGACCTGCCTGGTGGCTAAGAAGATAGGTAGGTACCCATGTCCTAATCCTTAGAACCCGAGACTATTATCTTAGTTGGGAAATGGGCCTTTGCAGATGTGATTCAGTTAAAAAAGTTGAGAGAAGGAGGTTATCCTGGATGGTCCAGCTGGGCTCTGGATACAATCACAGAAAGAGAGAGGCAGAGGGAGTTTGGAGAAGGCACAGAAAAGAGGAGGGGGGGCCATGAGAAAAACACAAAGATTTAAGTAATGTGGTCTCAAGACAAAGAAAGCAAGGCAGATGGAAGAAGAAATGTTTTCTCTAATGGAGCATCAGAAGGGAGTGTGGTTCTGCCCACACCTTGATTCAGGTTCCTGGCCACCAGAATTATAAGCCACCCAGTCTCTAGTAATTTGTTAGAGCAGCCTCAAGAAACTTCTACAGATCAGCTCCCCATGAGGAAGACCTTCCCCTTGCTTGACCTTCCACATCCCTTAGGACAATGTTCTCCTCCAGGAGCCAGGGTGGCATCCAAGCAGCTGCTACAGCTAGTTTTGGTCCACACTCCCATCTCTCCTTATGCTTGTCTCTTTATTTCTGAACCCTCCTTCTTCAGGCTCTGGTTTTATCCACATTAACAGCAGTGACTCAAATTTTTCAAAGGCTTATCATTTCATGATGTGTGAAGAGGCAATAGGGGAACATTCCCCAGTTTTACGAGAAAACTTTTAGAAAATTAGTTTCATGTTATTATACGTAATGATTCATGCTATACAAATTGGGGAGAAGCAAAATGCAGCGTTTCCCAAGTATCTCAGCAAAGATTTCTGAACGCTACTTCTGTCAGCTGTCAACTCAACTCTCCTAACTGAACTCTCAGATGTGCCTTTGTCTTTCATTTCCTAACCCTTACCCCTCTGAATGGATAACTGTACTACTTAATCCTCAATAACAGGATTTGTAACTTACACTTTAGCCTTCCCATGAATTGGTTCCTCTTATGTGTTGAATATTGATATTGATTATATTTGATTATCTTCCTTCAGTAGTGGCCTAAACCTCATCAATCAACATGTAAGAAAATAAAAAGCAAGATATTAAGTTGGGTTTTCCAGGAGGCTCCATGTAAAGAAATTATGTCTAAAAAAGAAATTAAAAATAGAGCTTCCCTATGACCCTGCAATTGCACTACTGGTTATTTACCCCAAAGATACAGATGTAGTGAAAAGAATGGCCATCTGTACCCCCAATGTTTATAGCAGCAATGGCCACGGTCGCCAAACTGTGGAAAGAACCAAGATGCCCTTCAACGGATGAATGGATAAGGAAGGTGTGATCCATATACACTATGGAGTACTATGCCTCCATCAGAAAGGATGAATACCCAACTTTTGTATCAACATGGAGGGGACTGGAAGAGATTATGCTGAGTGAAATAAGTCAAGCAGAGAGAGTCAGTTATCATATGGTTTCACTTATTTGTGGAGCATAGGAAATAACATCAAGGACATGGGGAGATGGAGAGGCGAAGGAAGTTGAGGGAAATTGGAGGGGGAGATGAACCATGAGAGACTATGGACTCTGAAAAGCAATCTGAGGGTTTTGAAGGGGCAGGGGGTGGGAGGTTGGGCCAACCTGGTGGTGGGTATTAAGGAGTGCACATATTGCATGGAGCTCTGGGTGTGGTGCATAAACAATGAATTCTAGTACACTGAAAAGTAATTTAAAAATTTTTAAAAATTAAATCATAATCTATATACTCTCCATTTCAGAAAAAAAGTAATAATAATCACAGGATGGTGATTCTAAGCAGAACGGTCCATCCAAACGAAAAAATGTAGATGGGAAAAGCACATTGAGATAGTTCTTTCCAAGAAAGGGCTTGAGGGACACCTGGGTGGCTCAGTGGGTTAAAGCCTCTGCCTTCGGCTCAGGCCATGATCCCAGGGTCCTAGGATCAAGCCCCACATTGGGCTATCTACTCAGTAGGGAGCCTGCTTCCTCCTCTCTCTCTCTCTGCCTGCCTCTCTGCCTACTTGTGATCTCTGTCTGTCAAATAAATAAATAAAATCTTTTAAAAAAAGGGGGGGGCTTGAGAAGCACATTGATGGCTCATTTCCTAGAAGCTGTTAGCCTCACGTTGTTTCATTAATAAACCCAGTAATACTTCTTGGGATAACTACCCCCACTCACCCCATCACCACATTGTTTTTCCAAGTGCATTCAATGTCATATACGTTTTAAAAGGAATTTAAACTGACTTCCCTCCTAGAAATGGAAAAAAGAAAGGCCTTTAAAATACATCAGAGATGATGTGTTTTTCAATCAGTTTGTTTATATTTGGTTTGGATAGGGAAGAACGGAGCAATTTTCACCAACATAATCTCATTAATCTCCAAGTTTTCTATCTGTGAGAGAAAAGCTAGACAGTGGGCTATTTATTT
>NW_019155129.1:0-7365 GCF_002288905.1 Enhydra lutris kenyoni | reverse complement strand
TGGAAACCTCAGTGTCAAGTTTAACGTGACTCACAGGACAGATTCTTAAGCAGCATCTAGGCTATTGTTCAACCCTACCCCAACCAGCCTAAGATCAATCCAGACAACACCTGCCCACCCACCCCCCCACAAAACACTCCCATTCAGAGTTCACCCACCTTTGGGATCCTCTGATCACTGACTTCTAAGTAATGATTAAGCTACTGTAACACAATAACAGTGAAGAAACAGTGGCTTAATCATTATTTTCTGAAAACTATACCTGTCTTTGATCCTCCTCAGATATATACAACTTGCTGTAAAGGGTGTAAAACATTCAATGACGGGAGAAGTGTGAGCTACTATACATTTTCAGTAAGGTTAAGCCATGGGGCAGGAGAGAGAGCCCATCTCCTCAAACTTCATCAGAGAGGGAATGGGCTTTTGGGGGCTTTTGGGGGCACATGATACATATTTCCCAAGAGGTCCAGGAGATTGGTCACCTTTTAGAAGCCGAAGGAAGCAATCAGTAACAGCTGAACTGAGTTCCCCAAAACCCATGCTCCCAAGACAGTACACAGAACAGACATCACCTTATTAGAGAAATATTTATTCCTCACAAGGGATTATTTTGGGGTAGGAAATGCCCTCCAAAACCCTCTCACTGGAAATTCTGGAGACGTTTTCTGTCTAAATAGTAGAGACACATCTCTACACACAATGCCTTCAGGAGTCATGAGAGTGGCCAGAGGCCACTGGGCAGCCTGATGCCCGCAGGTGGCTTTTGGGTGGGGCACAGGCTTCCTGTGTGGCATGGAGAGGGGATACTTCTGATGCGGTAGCTGGTCCTCAAATGCCACAACTTTCTGGGGCTGTCTGCCCTTGTTTCTGAGCCCCTGTTACTTCCAGTAAGGCCTTGGCCAGCAAAGATGGCTTCTTGCTGGCAGGACCTGGTATTTGTCTCCTTATGGGTGGGAACCCCATAGTTGAAAGGATACCCTGGGACAGGCTGTGCCTGTGCCTGCACTTGTGCTTTCTGCTGAGTTTTCCCAAACTTGGTTGGGGAGGGGATGGGCTTCTTAGGGCAGGTGCTGCCTATTGCACGCCGACGGCCCATTCTCTCCTCTTGGAACTTCCCAACGGCGGTCATGATTTTCTGAGCTTCGGGCGTCCCGGTAAAGGCAGCTCTACCTTTAAGTAGGCCTCTGCTTTCCACAGATGATAGGGTACCGGGCTTCTCCTGGGAGTTTTCTTGCTTTTTGCATTTTATCCCAGGAGGAAGCCATTGCAAAAAATCCTTCATTTTTTACTGAAAAGGCTTTCAGAAGGAGGCTGACCCTTCCGTGAAAGGCTTTCAGGAGGCAGCTGACCCTTCTGTGATAGGGTCTGGGAAGGCTGGCTTCCGAGCTTTACCTTCTATACCAAGTCCTGAGTAGGGAACCTCTTCCTCGATGCCACATCTTCAGTAGGGAAACTGTCTGTTCTCGGTTGGGATGTTCCCAGTCCTGCATCCCCTCCACCAAGCTCTTGTGCCTTGGAACCCGGAGGCTCCATGGTCTTTGCAGCAGGTGGGCGATTCTTATTCTGGCACTTCCTTAAGACATGCTTAGGGACCCAGGGCTCCTGCTGTTGTGCATAGTAATTCCTGTGTCCTCTGGATGGACACGCAGCACCTGGGAAGCTCTTGTGTCCCCGCAGGAGACACCGTGGGCATGAGTCAGTGAAGCTTTATAAGTCAAATGATCTGAGGCAGGGGGCAGGCCAGTGTATTGGGCTTGGGCCTGGTCATGCTCCCTGTCCTCCAGCGTAAGCCTTAACTCATGCAAGACTTGTTCTTTGAGATTCAATGATTACGATCATGCAGAATTGGTATGTTTGGTGGGATGGTGGTTTTGACTTGATGCTCATTCCCCCGTATAATTTGGGAGCTAACTGGCTTGTTGGTTGTCAAGATGCTAGGTTGTGATTGATGTGTATGAAATTCCTTGGTTCTGAATATCTCCCTGGACTCTGTGGGCACAACATAGATTCTGGATTCTTCATCTTTATGGTTTGTTTTCCTTCTCTTCTACCACCTGAATTTGCACTCCTACCCTTTGGCTCACGTCTGAATGCACCTTGCCTTGTAGGCAGCCTTGGGGGCAGTCTGTTGCCCATGGTGTCATGTGTGACAGACGTAGGAGTCTGGCTGCCGTCCTTAGTTTTCAGGACATCCTCTACAAACTGATGCTTGGTATTAGAGGGTGATTGCCTCAGAATTCTCTGTTCTTCCTTGCCCAGAGTTGAGGTGGCAGGGAGAGGATGATCCAGGATGGGAGCTGAATTTGCTGTTCCTGCTTTGTCTCCACAGAGAGAATTCAAACTTCCATCAAGGGAGTTGAAGCTCCCAGGTTTAGAATTTGCCGCAGATATCACATTGGTTGAGGAGGAAAGGCTAGAATGGGATGTGGACTCTCTCAATTTAAAGAGATAATGGATTCAAGGACCCTAGGGGGAAGGCCCCAAGTTACCTTCTTATGAAATCTTTTAATATGGGCTTCCAGCTTCTGTTCTGCAGTAGGTTCAACAAAGGGAAGCTCTTGGAAGGTATTCAGGGAGTAGTCCTCAACCTCTGATGGTGGCAAACTTCTCTGTTTTCCGTCTTGCAAACTTCTCAGAAAGAAGTGATGTCTGCTTCATAGTATGCCATGACTTATGCACACTCCCAGGCAACTGACCCTCATTGATTTCCTCAGACTTTCAGCATAAATGTATCTTCAGGGCATTTTCAGTTGTCTCTGATCCATAGTCTCCACAGACACCATGGAGTTTTTCACTGCTGGGCTCCTAAGTTCTTAGAATCATACCCCATTTCATTATCTGAAGAGCTAACTGGGTCACTCAACAGTTAATCTTTTGGGCCATTCTCGGGGTTGTGTCCCTGATCCTTCTTCAGGTCATCATTTTCCTTCTCCAGACTTTTGTCCTTCTCCAAATCATTGGTATCCTTCTCCAGGTCATCTTTGTACTTTGCCAGGTCACTGTCCTCTAGCTGAAGCATTTCTGGGTCCTCCCCATACACACTTTTAGAGACACTCAATTTGATCTCACTCTTATTAGAGATCCCTGAGCATCTACGATGGTGCTGAGACTCAGGTAGCTATGGAAGAGTACTTGGACCACTCATCATTGGGAGAGACACATAGATCCTGTGGTGCAGGCCCCACGGGTGTTGGATGAGCCTCTTTTGAAGATGACTCTAGTTTTTTCTGAATTTCGTCACTGAGAGGAAACTGTGCATGAGAGATAGAGATAGCAGCATGGGCCTGGGAGGCCCAGGGTTTGGGAGAATGTTTAGGAGCTGAAGGACAATAATCCTCTTGGTATCTTTGGACAATAGTGGGTAAACCCCACACACGTTCCTGCACCTTGTGTAACACGTTCCATTCCAGATGTTGCATTTTAGTTGACATGAGACTCTCAGATTCACTCTGAGGTATGTGAAAACACTCCACAGATCTTGATGTCGGGTAGAGGACCAGATGGCAGGAATGGGAGTGGGGATTTAAGGTGGGCCTGGGGCTGGACATGAGGGATAGGTTGGGGCTAGATTTGAGGCAGGAGTTGATGTGGGTTCTCAGGCAAGGATAGAAGTGGTGGATGGGGAACTACTGGGGATTCCTGCTCTGTGGAGGCATTCGAGATGTTATCTGAGGCATCAGCAGCAGGAAAGAAGGACTCACTATGCTGAGTTTGGAGACCCCAGAAGAACTGGATGGGGGTTTGCTGTAAATGGCCCTCCGCCAAGGTTGCAGATATGGGCGCTGCTGCTGCATATGCAGCTCCTCTGATTGGTCTTTGCTCCTCCAGAAAGGGAGGGAGGATGCCAAATCATGCTTATCAGCAATTGTTTGCTTTGGAAAAGAACCCTTTGTTTCCTTCCACCTGAGGAAATCCCACCTCTTTTGGACTTGTTTCTCTAGAAGTGCCAGGGCATCAGGGCTGAGAAGTAAGAGGTTACCAGGCTCTACAAGTTGGCTGCAGGGTCTCCCCTGGAGGAAGCCTCTGAAGAATGGAGGGCCAGAAATTCTTGATGGAAATCACGTGGAGCCAGGGTTGAAGGGAAGTCATCTTTGGCATGAGTTTGCCACCAAGGGAGGTCTAAAATGGACACGCTGGATGGGTCAATGCCTGTGATTGCTGGGACATAAGTAGACAACCCACCAGAGCTCTGTGGGGGTGAGCTCTGGAACAGGCTTCCTTGAGATGGAAATCAGTTTAGATTGAGTCACAGTTAAATTGCAGTCTGGCGGTGGTGAATCAGACCGGGTTGGTCATTAGTGATGATGAGCAAAGGTCTCAGTGGGATTCACCCTCTGGGACAACTCCGGTAAGGGGCTGACATCTTGGGAAAGGGTAGGGTCCAGAGAGAAGATGGTATGTAGAGACACTGTCTGTTTGGGCACTATGGTCCACTGTATGGGCATGATGGGGTGGGACAGGAGGAAAGGCAGGGGGCTGGGCTGGGAAATGGTCCATTGGGAATTTGGAATCCAAGGGAGGAAAGGGCTCTGGTGGCAAAGGATCACCCAGTGGTGAGGGTGGAAAAAAATCAGCGGTGGGGATCACTGGGTTAGATGAGAAGATGGAGGCAGGTGGTGGGGAAGGCACAGGCAGTGAAGCTGGTATTAGCTCTCCTGGAGGGACTGCTGAGAATTCAGGGGAGAGAGTGAACAATGAAGAAGCCACAGGAGCCATGGAAGCCAAGGGAGTAGAATCTTCCAGGTCCGTAGGAACAGCAGTTGATTGATCTCCGCAGTTGTGCTATTGCATACCTCACAGGAGGGGTCTGGACATAACAGTTGACGAAACCAGATGGTATCATAATGCCGGCCGAGGGGGCTGCAGGAGACAGGAGGTACAGAACTGCAGCCAGGACCAGAACAAGGGGAGGAGGCCATGCAGGCCTGACAAGGGAGAGGCTACCTGAAGCCTGATGCCCCTTCACAATGCCCCACCTTTATGACTTGACAGTGTACTCAGCAGCCTTCACCCCAATATCTGTTCCTAAGGCAACCCCCTCCCATGGCTATGACAGACTGCAGTGAATCCTGCAATTGCATAAAATGTGCCCTAAGAGGCAACAGGATAGAGGGGAAAGACTGGTCACCTCCTTAAACAGAGATCAGCTTCCGGGTCTCCTCCACTTCCCGTTGGTACCATCTGTCACCTGGGGAAACAGGAGAATGAGTTATATAGTGAAAGTAGAAGCATAGTATTAATATAGGATTTCCCTTATGGGACAGCCTTGGGATGTTAGACTCTGAAAGCCCCAATAAACAATAGTTGAGGGCAAATGGCCAATGATGTGAAGCTGGTTAGTAATCTTGCTTCATGTATATAGTACTTCCATGTAAATTATCCATGTGATGATCAGACCACCTCTGTGAAGCAGAGAGGTCAGGGAAGACTCCTGAGTATCCATGATGTCACAGAGTTTTCACAAAGTTAGGAGATAGATGTTTTGACTCTCAACATCTCACACGGCCACCTATTGGGCAGCACTCATTGTCCAGATCCATCACTGCTTCATGCTCAGTAATGGTCAGAGCAGGGAATCTGAGAAGGGTTTTGCACTCTGGCTGCATTTCCATGAGCCTCTCCTCTGAGGCCTCTGTTTTCTGAGAGGGAATGTATCTAGTGGCTCGCATCCTCAGAGATCATGGACTGGCCCCTCATTGGAGAGGAGAGCAAGGATCAGCCTCGGAGAGCTCAGGTGGAATAGGCAGAACCTTACCTTCCAGAGTCCCACCTTTCCTCCTCCTCTTGGCTCTGCCCTGACGCTAGAAGAAAAATGAAAAGAATGAGGGGGTTTGGGACCCATGTCTTATTATTCTCTCGGAAATGGAAACATTCTTTATCCAAGAGTTAGAACTTTAATAGAACTTTGTGTTCCTTGCTTTTTTCAGTTTTTAAGGTGATAAAATGCTGTCAATATTTACTTCTTTGAAAAACTCAGGGAACGACTTTCTCTGGGAGGTCCCCACTTCGTATCCCAGTCAGAAGTCCTTTTTTCAATGAGGACATCGAAAATGAAGCCCAGCAGTCACATCTGTGCTGCCTCGGGTAGGACCCTATATTCTAGGTCATAGCTCAGACCCCACTGTCTTCTCAGAGGCTGAGCAGTGTTCTCCTGATCAGCCCAGCATGAAGGAAGTCTTGCTCGAGTGATGCTGGACATGGGAATGTGACTCGATAGGATCGAATGCTGGGAAACTTTGTTCTCTTACAGAGACCTTATCCTCTCAAAATTACCCAATCCAGGACTACAGATTCCGTGTTTGGGATTTTATCCAAGGACCAGTGCCATATCCATAGAGACTGTAGTTTCAAGTAGAAACCTTAGTCCTTTCTTAACCCTTATCCCTGCCAGGCCTCTTTTCCTAGAGGAGTGAATGTCTCTTCTCTTAAGACTTCCCATTTTAGGTGTTTCTCCCACTCTACCAAACTCCTTTTCAAACCTGGGATTAGGGTCCCTGGATGGCTCAGTTGGTTAAGTGTCTGCCTTGGGCTCAGGTCAGGATTCCAGGGTCTTGGGATCTAGCCCCACATTGCACTCCCTGCTTAGCTCTCCCTCTGCCCCTCTACCCCACTTGTGCTCTCTTGCTTTCTCTTAAATAAAATCTCTTTAAAAAAAAAAGAATAAAATTTGGGATTAGAAATGGAAACCATAACAATTTGTGTTGAGGGCTTCCCCCAGGATTCCTTACCTTTTGGGTGGGTTTGGTTTTCCAAGTTGGAAATGGAATCCTCACCAGGTAGCACAGGAACAGAAGGAGCAATCCCAACCTACACAGGAAGGTGAAGTTGGGATCAATTTCCAAGCATGTTGAGCCAAAGTTCAGACATGGTTTGGTATCGCTATTCAGAAATGAGAGAACATTCCAGTCTTCAAACTCCATAGACTGAATCACAAGACAGCCTATAATGTGCACACGCTGAATATCTATCCTCCCCAGGCTTACATCACAGAGCACTGTCACAGGAATTTTCTGAAGGTGGGGGAGGTGACAGTTGACAAAACAAGGTGTGTCCACAGCCCCTCTCCCACCCACTAGCTCAGAAGACCCCTCCAACCCTCCTAGGTCCTTCAGGTCTGCCATCCTATTTTCCTACTCCTTTTCGTCATTTATGAAACTTATGAAATTTTCTGTTTGTTCCATGTATAATTCATATATTACTTGGGTCTCCATTTACTGTTTGAGACATTGACTTGGGTCTTACCAGTTCTGTGCCTTGAAAGTCTGTAAGACTACCTGGAATTTTTGCTTGTACCGTGACATTTACATTCAGGGTCACATATGTCCTCAGATCCATCTTTCATATAGAATGTGTTTGCCTGGGGGG
>NW_019155128.1:5484-7368 GCF_002288905.1 Enhydra lutris kenyoni | reverse complement strand
GTGTGCTCTGGGGAGGGCGCGCCCAAGACCGACCTCATGGCCTTCAGCCCCAACCTTCCACAGTCAGAAGATTGTTTAAACCCTTCCAGTGAAGTAAGTCATTAATGTAATTTAAGTATATTTGTTTCCTTTAATAACTCTTTGTTAGGGTGTAAATACATCCTCTCTTTCTTCTTCGTGTTATCTTTTAACCAGGGAACATCTTCCGTGGTATGATCATTCTCTCATTTTGAAATTTTTGTGTATTTCATGTTCATTTGAAACTTGCATTTGAAAATTCACTTGAAGTTTCGTGTATTAGTGAGATACATAGGTGAAATACTAGTTTTGGATTACCACATTTTAAACTTCCTAATTCTATCATTTTTCCTGTATTATTGGCTTTGAGAAACATTAGTATGTAAGAGTAAAAACTGCATACGTGTTTGAAAACTCAAGTTTATTTTTTATGATATTTTATAATTTCATGATCAGAGAATATTTGCAAGAGTAGTACAAATAATTTTCAGATACAATTAACCGGATTCTTTTACCATTCCTTATATACATAAGCTTCTAAAATATCCTTCTGAATACCATTTTAATTTCAGCACAAATGTCCTTCAGATATTATAATAACAATAATAATTATGTTGTTAATTCTAAGGAATAATTGTTATTGTTCACACAGAGTGCCTTCTTTCAAGTGAGATTGGCTACTTACTGTACTATCCTTCTTTACATAAAATATAATAAAGTAATTGCATATTTAAAATATTATAATATGCGCCTGAATCAGGATGCATCTTGTAATTGATGGTTTATAATAACTTTATTGGCTGTTTTTCTTTCTTGGTAGCACATAAGTAACGGTACATCTTAGAATTAATGACTATTTCTGAATTCAGTAAAATATAGTAATACTTACTGATCCCCTGTTATTTTGTAGAGCCTATGCTATGATCTCTAATTGCATCATTTCATCTAGTTATCTAATCAGTCCTGGGGCACTTAGCTGGCTCAGTGGGTGGAGTATGCGACTCTTGATCTCAGGGTCTTGAGTTTGGAGCCCCACCTTGGGTGCAGAGATTACTTGATAATAAAACCCTTAAAAAAAGAAACCAGCCTTATGGTGCAAGTACATTATTTATCATAGTCACTTTGCTGGTGAGGAACCTGAAGTTTAAGCCACAAATAGAGAGTGAGAAGTAGCCCAAACTCAGTTTCAGAGGACCCCAAACCCATTATGGTGCACTACTGCTCTGAGACTATTATCAGTTAAATCTTTTATTTATTTTTTAAGATTTATTTGAGAGAGAGAGGGAGAGTGCATGTGCACAAGTGGGGGAGGGGCAGAGGGAGAGAATCTCAAGCAGATTCTCTGCTGCGCCCAGAGCCCGTGGGTGCTCAATCCCACCACCCATGAGACCATGACTGGAGTTGAAACCAAGACTCAGACACTTAACTAACTGAACCACCCTGGTACCCCACAGTTGAGTCTTCTAAAATGCATTTAGCTTACTTCAGATCTTGTAATTTTTTTTCCACAAAAATATCCAGAGGCTTCTATGACTAGAGACTAAAGTCTTAAATCCTTCAAGCTAGTAGTGAAGGAATTAAACTTTCCTGCCTTTGCCTACTACTGTCTCAAATATCTTTAGTTTTTGAATATGACATATAGCATATGTTCAATCAGTAATTTTTAAAAGATTTTATTTATTTATTTGAGAGAGAGAGAGAGAGAAAGAACAAGCATGAGTGAGGGGCAGACACAGATGGAGAGGGAGAAGCAGACTCTCTGCTGAGCAGGGAGCTCAATGCGGAACTCGATCCCAGGACTCTGAGATCATGACCTGAGCTGAAGGCAGATGCTTAACTGACTGAGCCACCCAGGCACCCCCCCCC
>NW_019155128.1:0-5407 GCF_002288905.1 Enhydra lutris kenyoni | reverse complement strand
GGGTTCCAGAGATTAGGCATGTTTTATCGAAGAGTGCCTTGAAAGATAGATAACTTTTTAACTGGAAAGTTTTACTGATGGAGAGATTAGTATGAATAAATGGGCAGAGTTTGCTCTAGTGACTGTGTACTTGAAGGATGGAACAGGGGAGATTCTGCAGGTAAGAAATCTAGTAAGGAATTTTTCAGAATTTTCTAGGTATCAAGTAATGGAGACAAATCATGACAGTCAAAATAGATCGAAAGAAACATGTACAAAAGGCATTAGCATATTAGAAGCAACCTAATAATGAATGATTCATTACAAATGATAAAAGAAAGACAGAAATACAAGATGATACCAACTTTTTTGTTTGGTCATTTAGGAGGATGAGATTGCCATTAACCAAAATGTAGAATACAGTTGAAGAAACACTTTGTGTATGTTTGTCCAGCTAGCAAATAGAAACATTTAAGAAAATGTTATTCTTGCAATGCTAAGAGAACGCCATTGTGATTAGATATACAGGCCAGGAGCTCAGGGACAGATTATAGATCTAGATTTGGGAGTAAGTCCCTTATGGGAAAAAATCTATGAAAGGATAAAATCAGAAAAGACAGATTAAAAAATAAGAACAACGTGTCCAAGTAAAGAATTGAGGTAAATATGTATGCTCATTCTTGTGATCGCTGTAGCAAAGTACCAAAACCTGGGTGGCTTAAGATAACAAAATTTTGTTCTCTCACAATTTTGGTGGACCAGAAATCCAAAATCCAAGTATTGCCAGGGCTGTACCCTCTGAAGCTCGAAGGGAAAATCTGTTGTCTCTTGCACCTTCTGATGGCTATCAGCAGTTCTTGGCTTTGTGGCTACACCATTCCAATCTCTATCTCCCTGGTCATATTGCCTCCTTTTCTGCATATCTTCTTTTCCATATGTTTTTTTAATAAGCATACATGTGATAGTACTTTAGGGCCCACCTGGGTAATCCAGGCTAAACTCCTTCAATCAATAATTTTTTGAATACATATATAGGACCCTAAACTTAATCATGTCATTTGCCATAGAAAGTAATACTCATGGGTTCCAGGGATTAAGACGTGAGCATATCTTTTAGGGGAGTCACTATTCAATCCACTATAATAGGCGTAAAATCATAAGTAGGCTGTACAACAGATAGCAGAAATAAAACTCCAAGTACAATACGTCAAGTAACTGTTAGAAGTTTAAGGTAGAGAGAAGGGTTAAACAGAACTTGCTTTTCCCACAAGAAGTAGCAAATTTAAATGTGTGTGTATAATGTGTGTACATATGTATGGGCATGTGTATATGTAAAATATATATGTGTGTATATACATATATATGGACACATGAGTGTTTTTGTAGTGTGAGGAAAAGAAGCAAGTAAAAAAAAGATACTGAAGATGTGACAGGTTGATTAAGAATGAAGATGGGGCACCTGGGTGGCTCAGTGGGTTAAGCCTCTGCCTTTGGCTCAGGTCATGATCCCAGGGTCCTGGGATCGANGCCTTTGGCTCAGGTCATGATCCCAGGGTCCTGGGATCGAGTCCCGCATCGGGCTCTCTGCTCAGCGGGGAGACTGCTCCCCCCACCCCCCGTCTGCTGCTCTGCCTACTTGTGATCTCTTTCCGTCTGTCAAATAAATAAATAAAATCTTTTAAAAAAAAGAATGAAGATGAAAAAAAGGGGAAAAGAAGAAAGAATGAAGATGAAAATGAGGGGCGCCTGGGTGGCTCAGTCCTTAAGCGGCTCCCTTCCACTCAGGTCATGATCCCAGGGTTTTGGGATCAACTTTTGCAGTTGTAGTCGTTGTCATTGTTGGGCTCCGTGCTCCGCTGGATGCCTGCTTCTCCTTCTCTGTCAGCCTCCCTTCCTGCTCGTGCTCTGTCAAATAAATAAATAAAATCTTTTTAAAAAGGATGCAGATGGAGATGAAAAATATGGGGGCATCTGGATGGCTCAGTCAGTTAAGCGTCTGACTGGATCTCAGTTTGGGTCTTGATCTCAGAGTCTTGATCTTAGGGTCGTGAGTTCTGGGTGGAGCCTACTTAAAAAGAAAACAGGAAAAAAGATGAAAAATATGGAAGGGGATAGAAGAGAGAATAATATTTTAAGAGCATAAGGTTGACTTTAAAAGTAGGGATCATTTTTCCTTAGTAGAGAAAGAAAAATGTTGATACAAAAAAAGAGACATTGAATTCATATGTGATTACTTATCTCTCTGTGTAAGTTATCTGAGAACAACATGGTGGGAATGAGGTTGGGAATTTGAGAAGGAAATATGGAAGAATCTCTGTATGCAGGAGGAAAGAGTTCATTAGGAATTCATTTGCAAGCCCAAATCAAATGTGAGAGTAAACTTGTAGAGAATATCGTGATCATGGTGAAGTAACATCCCTAAATGGAGAAGCTAAGTAAGAGGGATGAAAGGTTAGGCTGTGTGTTGGAAGCTAAAGAAAATGTTAGAGGAGTAATAGAAGTAGGTGAGTGCTTTCGGGGTATCTGACATATTTCACATAGTTGACTCTGAAGTCTAGGTTAGGTGGAGTGGAAAGGAAAACAAGGTAGAGCTTGATAGACAAGAACAACTACAAATAATCCAGGGACTGTTCAGCGATAGGAGTAAAGTCATGTTAATGAAAGTAATGTAACAGGAGAGAAGGATGGAGGTAAGAGAATATCAGATACTCTACTCAAATTTTCAGAGATGAGCAAAGACACAGAAATGAACTATTGTTTCATGGAGAATTGTGCATAGGACAAGCAAGATAATTATTGGAGCTGTACTCTGTTTTGCCTGGAACTTTGTGACTTGGTAAAGATAGTTGTAGCAATAGGTAGAAGTAATATTCCCTTCTTTTCTTTTTTGCTAAAGATGTGTTAACATCTTTGCCTACCTGTTGATGTTTGGAAAATCAGAGTCAATTGAAATGATAGTAAAGGTTTTCCCAGGGATGGGGAGGAGAAGAGTGAAGCTTAACCTATTGGTATTAATTCAAATTCCATCAGATTCGTAGGATGCTAGTTCTTGGCATCTTTTATGCAAAGAAAATTTTAAAGTGTTGTTATATCTTAATGATCTAAATTATTGTGTTTATGCACATGCTCACACACAAACTCATACACATTGATAGGATACTTTGTTTAAATAAAAATATTTTATCCACATTTCACAATTGGGGAAATTTATATGTATGGTTTATTTACACAGCTGGTATATCACTTAATATTTTCCACGATCATCATTATTCTTATAATTTATTATATTTCCATTTGGACTTAATGGCCATTGTGTGAACAGTTCTAAATAAATATTACAGGAAAAAGACATTCCCAACTGAAACCACCAAAGTTAGGCAGAACTGGAGACTGGTTTCCAAAAGTGAATATCGAATATTCCTCTTTCAAAATTCTGCATGGGAGATCCTGGCTGGCTCCTTCAGCAGAGCATGTGACTCTCGATCTCAGGGTTGTGAGTTCAAGCCCCACATTGGGTGGAGAGATTACTTAAAGTCTTTAAAAAAAAAATTCTGCATGAAAGTTTTACACTTGTAGGGGCGCCTGGGTGGCTCAGTGGGTTAAGCCGCTGCCTTCGGCTCAGGTCATGATCTCAGAGTCCTGGGATCGAGCCCCGCATCGGGCTCTCTGCTCTCTCGGGGAGCCTGCTTCCTCCTCTCTCTCTGCCTGCCTCTCTGCCTGCTTGTGATCTCTCTGTCAAATAAATAAATAAAATCTTTAAAAAAAAAAAAAGAAAGTTTTACACTTGCAAAATATATTTGTGGAAAAATGGAATTCAAACAATTCTCAACTAGCATCCTATACAGGGCAGAATATAGCGACTTACTGTTTCTGGAAAGAAAGACATTTAATCTTCAATTACGTATTTGCAGTGAAAAACCTCACGAAATGAAAACAAAACAAAACAAAACAAAACAAAACCCTCTGCATCAATGGAAAATGTGAAGACCTAATCATTTCTACAGTTACACCGTCATGCACATGGTGTCGCTCTTCACTGAGAACATTTCCGAGAAGAACGTGCCTCCGCTTCCTCCTTCCTGCAGAAAATTTGGCAGATAGTGGAAAACCTCTGTTGAATCCTCCCCTCAGAAGCCCGCGAGAGTCAGTTTGCGGTAAGGTATAACTTATACTTCAGATTACCTTTGAATCCTTTTGAGTGTACCATGCTGTTCTGGCGAGGAGGCCCTGGAACCCCGAGTCCGCTGCTGTTGCTTCTGCTCCTCGCAGCCTGGAAGACTGGGAGCGGCCAGGTTCACTACTCAGTCCTGGAGGAGGCCAAACACGGCACCTTCGTGGGCCGCATCGCCCAGGATTTGGGGCTGGAGCTGGCGGAGCTGGTGCCACGCCTGTTCCGCGTGGCGTCCAAAGGCCACGGGGACCTTCTGGAGGTAAATCTGCAGAATGGCATTTTGTTTGTGAATTCTCGGATCGATCGGGAGGAGCTGTGCGGGCGGAGTCTGGAGTGCAGCATTCACCTGGAGGTGATCGTGAACAAGCCGTTGCAGGTTTTCCATGTGGAGGTGGAGGTGAAGGATATTAATGACAATCCGCCTGTGTTTCCTGAAAGTAAGAAAAGGATAATCATTGCAGAATCTAGACCCCCAGAAACTCGGTTTCCACTAGATGGCGCATCCGATGCAGATATTGGAGTAAACTCGGCCTTGACCTACCGAGTGGATCCCAACGAGTATTTCGCTTTGGACACACAGAACAATCGTGAACAGACGTCTTCGTTGTCACTTGTATTGAGAAAATCATTGGACAGAGAGCAAATTCAGGAGCATAACTTAGTATTGACAGCCACTGATGGGGGTAAACCGGAGCTCACCGGCACAGTTCAGTTGCTGATTACAATTCTGGATGTGAACGACAATGCCCCAGAATTTGACCAGTATATTTATAAAGTGACAGTATTAGAGAACGCATTTAATGGAACATTAGTGATCAAGCTGAATGCCACAGATCTTGATGATGGTACGAATGGAGACATAATCTACTCATTTAGAAGGCCTGTATCGCCTGCGGTGTTATATGCATTTATCATAAACCCCAACAGTGGGGAAATTAGAACAAGAGGTAAACTAGATTTCGAAGAAAAGAAGTTGTATGAAATACCGGTGGAAGCAACAGACAAGGGGAATATTCCAATGGCAGGTCACTGTACCGTTTTCGTGGAAATACTAGATATAAATGATAATACCCCAGAAATTACCATAACTTCTCTGTCACTTCCGGTGCGAGAGGATGCTCAGGTGGGCACCGTCATCGCCCTGATCAGCGTGTCTGACCGTGACTCTGGAGTCAACGGGCAGGTGACCTGCTCACTAACACCCCGTGTCCCCTTCAAGCTGGTGTCCACCTTCAAGAACTACTATTCGCTGGTGCT
>NW_019155127.1:0-7397 GCF_002288905.1 Enhydra lutris kenyoni | reverse complement strand
TATATATATATACACACACACACATAAATATATATATTTACTAATGCATAATAATATAATAATTTTTATGTTAATTATATATTTATAGTTAGAAAAAGAAATGAGAAGGAAACAAAACAAAACAAATGAGAAAGGAAACAAAACAAAAAAATTGATAAAACACAAAAGAAGGAAGTAATATGTCTTACAAGTTTTTTTGAGGAACCAAAAATGATGTGACTCATATAGCAAATAAGAAATAAAAAGGCAGAAATAAGTCCTTCCTTTGCAGCAATTAACTTAAATGTGAATGGATTGAACTCTTCAATTCAAAGGAGAGACTGGAAGAATGGATTAGAAAAGAAACCATTATCCCACCATATACTACCTACAGGAAACTCACTTTAGATCCAAAGGCACAAATAAAAGTGAAAAAATGGAAAAGATGTTCAGCGAAAATAGTAACCAAGAGAAAGCTGTGCTAATATCAGACGAAACAGACTTTAAGTAAAAAAAAAGTTGTTACAAGGGATAAGGACATTATGTAATGATAAAAGAGTCAATACCTCAAGAAGATATAAATGCTGGGACAATGCTCTTATCTATAGGAGGGTTTTTTTTTCCAACATTTTATTTATTTATTTAACACAAAGAGTGAGCAGGAGAGCACAAGCAGGGGAAGCAGCAGAGGGAGAGGGAGAAACAGGCTCCCTGCTGAGCAGGGAGTCCAACTGGGCACTCAGTCTCAGGACCTGGGGATCATGACACTTAACTGCTTAACTGAGTGAGCTACCCAGGTGACCCTTATCTATCAGGGTTTCAAAGAAAAAGTGGAGTTATATGTAAACAATGAATCATGAAACACTACATCAAAAACTAATGATGTGCTGTATGGTGACTAACATAATAAAATTAAAAAAGAGAGGAAAAAGTGCACAAAAATTCTTAATTATTGCTTTTGCTAGGACTTCTAGCACTATTGTTTAGTGCAGCGAACAATAGTGGCCAGAGTGGGCATCCTTGTTGTGTTCCTGATCTCAATGGGATGGCTCTCAGCTTTTCCCCATTGAGAATGATATTCACTATGGATTTTTCATAGGTGGATTTTATGAAGTTAAGGAATGTTCCCTCTATCCCTATACTCTGAAGAGTTTTAATCAGGAAAGTATGCTGTATTTTATCAAATGCTTTTTCTGCATCAATTGAGAGAACCATGTGGTTCTTATCTCTTCTTGTATTAATTTGTTCTATCACATTGATTTGCGAATGTTGAACCATCCTTGCATCCCAGGGATAAATCCCACCTGGTCATGGTGGATAATCTGTTTTTTTTTTTTTAAGATTTTATTTATTTTTATTTGTGAGAGAGAGTGAGAGAGAGCTCTCGAGGGGAGAAGGTCAGAGGGAGCAGCCGACTCCCCATGGAGCTGGGAGCCCAATGCGGGACTCCATCTCCAGGCTCTGGGATCATGACCCGACCAGAAGGAAGTTGCTTAACCAACTGAGCCACCCAGGCGCCCCATGGATAATCTTTTTAAAGTATTGTTGGATCCTATTAGCTAGGATCTTACTGAGAATCTTGGCATCCATATTCATCAGGGATATTGGTCTGAAATTCTCCTTTTTGATGGGGTCTTTGCCTCGTTTGGGGATCAAGGTAATGCTGGTCTCATAGAAAGAGTCTGGAAGTACATGAAAAAATGTTCATCATCATTAGCCATCAGGGAAATTTAAATCAAAATGACTTTGAGATACTACCTTAACCAGTTAAATGGCAAAAATTAACAAGGCAAGAAACAACAAATGTTGGAGAGGATGTGGAGAAAGGGAAACTCTCTTACACTGTTGGTGGGAATGCAAGTTGGTGCAGCCACTTTGGAAAACAGTGTGGAGATTCCTAAATAAATTAAAAAATAGAGCTACTCTGTGACCCAGCAATTGCACTACTGGGTATATACACCAAAGGTACAGATGTGGTGAAAAGAAGGGCCACATGCACTCCAATGTTCATAGCTGCAATGTCCACAATAGCCAAACTGTGGAAGAGCCAAGATGCCCTTCAGCAGATGAATGGGTAAAGAAGATGTGGTCCATATACACAATATTACTTAGAATAAGGGATAAGGTCATGGTTAAGGGCATGGATCTGAGGGACTCCCTTTCTCTTGAGATCTAGACTAGTGTGGCTCAATGACTCCATTCCACAACCTGGAGAAGTTTAAGTTATCCTGGAGATTTCTGCACATTTTTAAGAGGTATATGTCCTCTTGGTCCATATCTGCCTCTGGGTTCATGTTTCCAGGAATGCCAGGTAGGGGCTCAACCTCTTTGACCTAGAATTGATTTTTTTTTTTTCAGAAATTGCAGAAGGCAGAATTAATAAGTCAGAGAAATTTGTCTTTACAGTCACTGATGCATCCTTTGGGAGGCAGGACAGGGGTTAAGAGTAAAAACTCTACTTGTCAAGACAGACTTCAATTTCCAGAACAATGTTAAGTGTTTGATTTTCGACAAGTTATTTATACTTTTTGATCCTCATGTATCCCATCCGAGATATGGAAATAATGAATTTGTGTTTCTTTCAAAGAGTTAATAGAGAATTAGTCTCATCATATATGTAAAGTGCCTAGTCTTGCCCCTTTCACAGTTAAGTGCTCTATGGTTACTGTTATTATACCGTCTAAGCATCGGCAGGGTCAGATAGAATCCCTCAATTCCACAGTCAGTGGAAATGTAAACCTATTTCAATATATCTACAATTCCAAGCGGCTTGTGATTTCATTGTGATCTCTTTCTATAAGTTTCTGCTTCTATCACTCTCCACGCTGACCATATATACAAATAAGCCCTTTCCTAATGACTCACACAAGGTAGTTTTGTGTGGAATGGGGTTTTGCTAAAGGTGTGTGTGTTTGGGTGAAATAGATACTTTCATAAAAGGAACAGTTTCTAACGGATTCTTCATCAACCTGCTATAAATATCCTTTGACTGGTTTGTCTTGACAAAATTTTCACATCTGGTTAATTCCTGCATAGTCTCTGATTCACCCCAGCTGGTTGACTCCTCTCCCCTGTACATCTTTATATGTGAATAATGGAGAAGAGCCTCTTTTGTGTGCTTCCCATGACCATTGCCCTTTTCTGTGAACTGATTGTGGAGGGGGAGCAAAATAACATATTCATGAATTTTGTATATTTCCCTGAAAAATGGTCAGTGTCTGAACCATGCCAGCTCTGTAGAGCATGACCAGGCTTTGGTTCTTCTTTGGTTCTCATTCTTTTATGAGACTTATTTGTGCAGCTGAGATTTAGGTCTTCTCTTTTTTCCTTGTGAATCCTTATAATAAATCCCCGTGACAGTGTTGAATCCTAACTGAGCCCTGTGCTCTTGGAAAACAGTAGTGGTTAGAGAAGAAATCCTCCCACTCTTTTGTGTTCTGAAAAATGGGTGAATGTTGAGCCTCAGCCTTCCCTTCTTCATGGCTCCTCTGAAGTGTCCACTGATATCAGGGGAATATTTTCCCTGATCAACTATCTGATCTCACCATTGTCACTAGCTCATTCCACTTCATGACATGTGGTCCTTTCTAGCCTCAGTCACTTTCACCTATAAATGAAAAGCCCTTTTCTGTCTGACCTTTGAGATCTTTGCAGATCTCATGGTTGGGATATTCTTCCTGTTACAATAGGTCCCTCCCCTTTATTGCTATGGACCCTGTCCCTCCTCTTGCAATAATCCTTTCAAAGGAAGTCTTCCCTTGATTGAGCCCAGAGTTGTTTTTTTTTAAACAACTGTTACTTAAATGTATGTTTGCCTCTGTACCTTATAACTGAAAATGACCCAAATAACACAAAATTTCACTCCAAAATCTTGTATTGCCAATGTTATTTTGTTTCCTTCTGCTCCTGCAGATTTTTGGCTGTCAGATTGTTGGCTTATCATCTAGCACATAATCTTTTGTTTTTAAGTCCCAGAGACTGACACATGATGAATAAGAAATAGACATTTTTTGAATGAACAAAATGAATTCATAAACCTCTGAGTTGCCAAAGAAATTTCCAGATAAGCAGTGACTTTAATATTTTCCAGAACTCACAAATGAACCAAAACATTTTTCCTGCCCAATTCTGTTTTTCTGGTAAGCAGGTTGGGTCACATCCATTAAGGAAGAAGAATCCCTAGCAATTGGTGGCATCTATTGCTAGGGTTATTGGGACCTAATACTTGGCCCCTGAGAGAGTGGTGAATCTGAGTTCGGGTCATATGAAATTAATCAGAAGAGAGTGCAAAGTCAGCTGTGCCAGGTGGGAAATAGAAAAGAATTCTGAGATGCTGTGCTCTTGAGCAACTGGCCTGGGACTGATTCACCAAAAGTCATCTACTGGGCTGATTTCATTTATTTACTATATGATAACTGTAGCAATTAGGACCTTAATCTTTGAAGCGATGCATAGGAAGGAGTCATTTCCATTATAAGGGGGAAAAGAGAGCTCTTGCTGTCGAAAAGCACTTGGGCTAATGTTATAAGTTACACACACACACACACACACACACACACACNACACACACACACACACACACACACACACACTTAAAGTCATTCAAACAGCTTTAAATGACTACATAAGAACACTCAGCCTTATGAATAAGGATACCTATGAATAAGGAGTTTCTAGTGATTAAACTCAAGGACGAGGGAATTCCGTGGGATTGAGATTAAGTGAAATGCATGTGATTTTCTGGAAAGGAGATATGGCTGACTGAAATTTAGACTGGAGCACAGAGAACAAGATTCAAGTAGACCTTGCCCCAGGCAGATAATATTAGAGACCACTGGGAAGTCGGCATCATATTTAGGAGTAGTTTCAACACATTAGTTTCATCACAGACAACAAAAGTTTTTCTATCAGAGATGCAACACATCATTGAAGTTACCATCCTTCAGAATAGGATGACAGACATTAAGAACCTGCAGTCAGGGGCAAGAAATTAATGGGATTCTCTTAAGATCTCAGATCCTCTTATTGGCATTTCACCTGGTGCATCAGCTTTGATAAGCCCTGCTTCATGTCTTTGTTCCTTAGACTATAGATAAATGGGTTTAGCATGGGAGTCAGTATGGTGTAGATGATTGTTGCTATTCGATCCTTGACAGTATAGTTGGACAGGGGCTTGAAATAGACATAGCTGATGCTTCTGTAAAACAGGGTCACCACTGTGAGATGAGAGCCACAGGTGGAAAATGCTTTGTGCTTCCCGGAAGCTGAAGGAATCTTTAGAACAGTGATAAGGATTCTCAAATAAGAGATGATGATGCATGAAAAGGGTGTCATTATGACAGCCAATCCTTCTGTCATTATGTGATTTCTTTGACAAAATGGGAGGAACAGGACAATTTTAGGACTGGCTGGTCATCACAGAAAAAATGGTGGATGACATTGGAGGCACAGAAGATGAGTTGATTGGTCAGGAGAATGTGCAGGAGGGAGTGGAGGTGTGGAATGCAGAAGGAAATGATCAGAAGGAGGACACAGCGTCTATGGTTCATGATGGTGAAATAGTGAAAGGGATTACATATGGCTACATAGCAGTCAATGGCCATGGCTGCTAAGAGGTAACTATCTGTGTTTCCAAAAGCTATGAAGAAGTACATCTGGGTCAGACACTCACCATAAGAGATGGCCTTTGTCTCTAATAAGAAATTCACCAGCATCTTGGGGATAATGACTGTCACACAGCAAATGTCAACAGAGGACAGGATACTCAGGAAGAAGTACATGGGTGTCTGAAGGCGAGTGTCTGAGTGGATGGCTAGGATGATGAGCAGGTTTCCTACCACTGTGATGAGGTAGAAAGGGAGAAACACAGCAAAGAGTGGCTTCTGATCTTCAGGTCGAGAGGAAATTCCCAGGAGGATGAATTCAGAGGGTCTTGTTAGATTATTTCTTCCCATAGCCTTGGGTTCACCTAAAGATAAACTATCATTATAACAGACACTTCCAATATTTGATATTGTCTATCCAAGATTTTTAAAAATTTATTCTTCCTATCAGCAATTAAAACAGCTAAAATACTACAATTACCTGGGTCATGACTTCTTTCCATTAATGTTCAGAATTCAGAAATTAATGTATATTTTAATCTCCTTTCAGTCTTTTGCTTTAAAGGGAGACTAATACAGGGAAAACAGAAATGGGAAAGAGAAAAAGGAAGAGAGATAGGGAGAGAGAATAAGAGAAAGAGAGAATTTTCTGAAAGGGGAAGAGCAAAATCTTAGAGAAATTATCTTCTGATTGAGGATTTTCAGTCATCAGTTCATGGCAGGAAGATTAGAAGTTTGCTTCCCATTTAATTGCCAACTGATGGAATGAAGATTTCTGTGAACTCCGATGTTTCTCTTTGTGTCAGTTTTTCTGGAGACTGAAAATTAACTGAAAAGACATTGAAATATGAATTCACCCAGCAGTTACTCTATGCCCCTTATTTTTAGTGAAAATAAGTTGGAGTAAAACAATAAGCATGAAGGGATAAAAGATAGGCAGACAGAGAAAAGATTTCTTTTAATGCTACTATCGATTCCATTCTTGTGCCCAATCCCTGTATCTAAAATTGTTGTTGCTGATAGTATGTGCTTGTTTGTGTTGTAATTCTTTTCCAGATTTCTGGTTTAGCCATAGATACGCTTCCCAGAAAAAAACACAGAGGGAAGGCACCTGCTCCTAGACAAGATTTCAACCTTCATGAATCTGAAGGTTTTCTTCCCTGCTTCCTCTGGACCTTCCACATGCTGGGGGTACTGTAGACATTCATAGACTCCACCCTCTGTCAAGGGAGCATCCTTTGAGACTGTGAAGAAGTCCCTGAAGTTTAGGTAGAAGAGACATTAGAAGACAAGCTAACAATTATTGAAGTTTTGGAGTTTCCTCTCCAAGGATCCTGGGGAGTATCTGTGCTTACTTTCTCTCTTGGCAATCACCATCTTGACCTGGTTCCTTTAGGCCAAAAAGAACACCCTATATGAGGTTGGCTATGGTGACAGATGCACAGTGTTGGCTCTCCCAGACTTCCTGAGCATTTATCTCATAGCTGTATTATTTATGCTGAAAGACAGTCCATAGTCAGATAACCTTTTTTCAGAGTCCACATAACTTTGAACTAAGAAAGCTGGAACACCAGATGCCATCACTTCCCCACTTCCCAAGCTTAGAAGCCAATGTTGGCCAATGTTCTTAGAACTTCAGAATATAAAAATTAGGGAGGCGAGTCAAGATGGCGGAGAAGTAGCAGGCTGAGACTACTTCAGGTAGCGGGAGATCAGCTAGATAGCTTATCTAAAGATTGCGAACACCTACAAATCCAATGGGAGATCGAAGAGAAGAAGAACAGCAACTCTAGAAACAGAAAATCAACCACTTTC
>NW_019155126.1:0-7398 GCF_002288905.1 Enhydra lutris kenyoni | reverse complement strand
ACACACACACACACACACACACTGCACATTTTCTTGATCCATTCATCAGTTGATGAACACTTGGGTTATTTCCATAATTTGGCTGTTATTGATAATGCTACTGTAAACATCAGGGTGCATGTGTCCTTTCAAATGAGTATTTTTGTATTCTTTGGGTAAATACCTATTAGTGCAATTGCTGGATCATAGGGTAGTTCTATTTTATTTTATCTTTTTGAGGATAAAAAAAAATAGAACTACCCTATGATCCAGCAATTGCACTAATTTGTACTATTTGCCAGAGTGGCTGCACCAGTTTGCATTCCCACCATCAGTGCAAGAAGGTTCCCCTTTCTCTGCATCCTCATCAACTTCTTAAACACGGATTTTTAAAAGGCATTCTATAATCTCTGTTTCAATCAACAACTAAAATCAGTGGCAGTGAAACATAGCAGACAAAATTATGATCCTATTTGCTACTTGATTTCATTAGGAAATCTCAACCAATTTTGAGAAACAAAATTCCTGTGTCACCTCTCAAGTAGAACATACTTAAATGATTATTCATCCCTAACCACCCATAACTTCTCATGGGCTTATTATATTTTAGTTCCATCCACCTTTTAATGCATTTTTATTTCTAGAATGTAAGGAAAAAAAAAATAAAGATGATAGTTTTGAAAATAAATGTATGCATTTAAATGTATTTATTTTCTAAAAGATTTATTTATTTGAGAGAGAGAGAGAGCAGTAATGCACAGGGGGAGGGACAGAGTAGGGGAGAGAAAAAAGAAGAAAGAATCCTGAAACAGACTTTCTGTTGAGCTCAGAGCCTGACACAGAGCTTGAGCCTGAGATCACAACCTGAGCCAAAATCAGGAGTCAGTCACCCAAGTGACTGAGCCACCCAGGTGCCTCTTAAATATATTTAAATAAATGTACATATAAAATTAAAGCATTCAAGAATCATTATATGTAATACGTGGATAAGCAAATAGTAAAAAAAAAAATCTGAATTAAATCAAAGCAAGAAATACCTTTAAAAACAATGCTCAGTAGTAAATAAGAGTTTCATACTTAAACAAAATAGGTATTAGACATTTCAAAATGTGATTAGACATTATCTATGCATTTGCAAGACTAGTTTTGTGGTGCACCTGTGTTTAAGCATGAAATATACCATTCTCTCAGTCATAAAAGTAGGCAAAATGAAATTACAGTATAATTTGCATGAACAAGAGCATTTCTTCTCTTAATAATTTTGGTAGTTTGAGCAGGCTGACAAGAACCTTTCAAGGCATAGTAATCTGAGACGAGAATTGATTGATCTGGTTATCATAGTCGAACACTTTCTACACTGCAATTTATTCTTTAACCAGTTTCACATAAATTATGTAATTCTGCATTGTAAACTAGAAATGTTCTGATTTCCCTAGTATGCTAACGTTTCTTCATTATTTCCCTCACAACTGATTAAAAGAAAGACATTTTTACAAAAAAAAATTTTCACATTTGTTTGGTACTGTAATTTAGCAAGCAACCCATTTTATAGATGGATATAATGCAGAATATGAATGAGGACTGACTTAACCCAATAAGTTTAGTCAATGCATCTAAATTGGGGAATCAGAATTCTAGGTTGAGGAAAGAGAGAGAAATCACTAAGCCCAGGGTCAGCATAACAAATGGGAAAACTATACAGCCATATACATAATATGATCTATTAATAATTTATATTTTTGAGAATAAATTAATCCAAGTAATAGCTAGAAAATACTTTTGATAAGAGTGGGGGGAATGGGGGGAAGGGGTAAGTGAGAGTATTGGCCTTCTTTATCATTTTGCATAAAGAGATAGAGAAAAAGTTAAAAATCAGCTGAGATGGGGTACCTGGGTGTCTCAGTGGCTCAGGTCATGATCCCAGGGTCCTGGGATTGAGCCCCACATGGGGCTCTCTGCTCAGCAGAGAGCCTGCTTCCTCCTCTCTCTCTCTGCCTGCCTCTCTGCCTATTTGTGATCTCTGCCTGTCAAATCAATAAACAAAATCTTAAAAAAAAAAATCAGCTGAGACTACCCCAAAGACATTTCAAGTCTTATCTTTTAGGGCCATGTTACAGTTACTTATCATCTCAAATGTTTTCCACTTATTCTTCTGGATACTTCTCTGTATTGGGCCTTAAAAGTACTTGAGTATTCCTAATTTTTTCCACTTCGTACGTATATCACCATTGGCAGCACCTAGCTGGTCCCTTCTCTGATTATTCCAAGTGTTCAAATATTTGTTTTACTATGGTTTTCTCAGAGTAAGCTTACTTTGTGCCTCTCTTCTTCCTGCAGCCAAGATGAGTTTTCAGTTAACTCTGTCCCAGGCTGGGGTCATATTCACCTTTGCTTGTATGGGTTTCAATGGTCTCTAGTTCCACACTCATAGGATTCAGCCATTCTTCCTTTTAAACATGTTCTTAAGCTCTAATTCTGACTTATTTTTGAGAATTTTTAAAAATAAATAAATAAACTTAAAATAATAAATGACTATTCATATAGACCCCATATCTCATTTTTCATAAAATTAGGTGTATCCATTTTACCTTAATACTATATAATGATAATTTATATGTTATGTTTTTACATAATAAAAGTATATGTAAATATATATTTAAAAATAGATAGTACATTTTATGAATGAATCCCACAATGAAGAAAAGAGACAGGAAATCCCAGTCAAGAAATACTCATTATGAAAACATTCCCTTAAGAAACAACTATTACGAATGAAAAGAGTTGAAACAAATGTAGGAATTGGTCTAAAAATTTAAATTTGGCTTTGCAGAAGGCTCTAGTATATTATTCCCTCTGAATTACCATATTATTTTATTGATTTATCTTAAATGTCCACTTGAATACTCTCAGCTAGCTTATTATTATATTTCTTTAATTGAAAAGTTAATAATAATAGGCGCGCCTGGGTGGCTCAGTGAGTTAACGCCCCTGCCTTTAGCTCAGGTCATGATCCCAGAGTCCTGGGATCGAGCCCTGCATCGGGCTCTCTGCTTGGCAGGGAGACTGCTTCCTCCTCTCTCTCTGCCTGCCTCTCTGCCTACTTGTGATCTTGGTCTGTCAAATAAATAAATAAAATCTTAAAAAAAAAAAGAAAATAATAATAATAATAATATTAAAAGATCACTCTGGGCCAAAATATTTGACAAATATTCCTCTATATAACAGGAAGGCTACTGTGAAATTTATCCTATCTCTATTTGAACACATTTATTATTACTTACCCATCATGTATGCTTAGGAATTTTTTTAACAACCATGGAGTGACCTTTGTGTCTAAAGCTTTTAATCTCAAATCCTTTTTAATTTTCAAATGCTAATAATGACAACATATCAAACACAACAAATTCTCAAATTCAAATTATCTATAACTGAGAAAGGAATTATGTATGCATTGTTACCAACATTTTCCTCTTTTATGTTTGTATCCCAACATAAAGGATGCTATAACTTTAATCTCAAACTACAGAAATATAGAATAATAAAAAAGTTCTGAGAAATAGTTATTAAAACAGAAAGATGAAATTCAGCTTTTAAATATAACTGTAGACTTGCACATTTCAACTCGGTTGTCACAAGCAAACTTCCACTGCATTTTAAACAATATTAAACAGGAATCAGTGAGGCAGAGATATGGGTAATAAAAAAAATGCAGATTCCAGCTTGGTCAAAAGTTTTTTTTTTTTTAATTTTTATTAACATATCATGTATTATTTGCCCTAGGGGTACAAGTCTGTGAATCATCAGGCTTACACATTTCACAGCACTCACCATATCACATACCCTCCCCAATGTCCATAACCCAACCACCCTCTCCATATGATCGAAAGTTTTTAAAAAGGAGAGCTGGGAAATTATAAGCAAACATTTTGAACTGTTAATATCCATTAAAGTTGAAAGAGCTCAGAGCAAAACTGGGTAAACATACATACAAATAATATCCTTAACCTGTCTCTGGAGACTTCTATATAAGACAGGTACCATACTTTAGGACAAACATAGGAAAAATGGAAACTTTTCCTTCTTGTGATTTTTAAAATTAAAATTCTTTTTGCTTGAATTATGCCTTTTAAAAAACAAAAGAACTGCATCATATAAAATACGTAATTTTATTGATAAGATGTTTCTAATCTGTAATTTTGGATGAAATTTGCCTAATACTTTGTTTCTATGATCAAAACACTTATCAATGCCTACTGTCAGATTTTTAGATGGGAGTACCCTAACATTTTGGAAGTAAGTAAAAATGAAGTTCAAATTATGGTCATTTTAAATCTGAGCCAAGTAAAAACAAAATAGTATTAAGACATTGTGCTTTCATGTACTTACACTTACTATGATGCAGACACTGTTTGGAATATTTTACAAATAAATCTAATTTATTCGATTTGTCGAATTTAAATCTTATAATATCATGTGAAGTATGTACTATTTTTATTTACAGATGAGGAAACTGGGGCACAGAGAGATGTTAATTAAGTTGGAAAGAGCATACAACTAATAAATAACTGATTGTAGGTCTAACCTAAGCAGTCTGGCTCGGAATCTAGCCACTACACCACTCAGTTTCTTTTTATGAAAAACTTCAGACATCTAGGAAAAATAAAAATTGCATTTTGCCTATGAGTATAAACACCAAGCCACATATATTTTATTGCATATCATAAAATCTGCATAGCACTTTAACTCTCCCTCTCTTAAGGCACTTATTTCACTCTATCTAGTATTACAAATATTTTTACGTATCTTCTCTCATGTACATTTACACCAAAACCTTAACTTCCTTGACATAAAAATTGATCTGATTTTTTGTATTCTCAAAAATCCTTGGTAAAATTTTACATATTCTTTAAGCATTCATTCAGTATTTTTGAATATTAGAACATAAATCTGTCTCCTTCATTAAGAAACTGGATAAAAAACCACAATGCCTTACAGGTCTGGATTAAGTGTTTACTCTCCATATAACTCCCTCCACAACCATCCCCCCATTAAAAGTAGAAATAGATACCAACTCTCTCACTGAGACTGAGTACATTTCATAAAAACTAAGCAAAACTGAATATAAACTTTCAACCTACAGTGATTTTTTTATAATTTTAATAACACAATTACTTTATTTAAAATTCAATATACTTTTACTTAGTTACAAAGTTCCAGTCTTTATAATTTAACTGGTAAAATGTTTTAGAAACCATAGACTATAGGCAACCATTGCATTTTTAGCATTTTAGCATGTAAAGATAGGGAAATAGCCGAAACTAACAGCAGAGAATGACCCAAATAACAGAGATGAAAAACACTAAACATTTTGATAATGCAGTGGTAATTTTTTCCAATTTGAAAGGTATCTAAGGGAATAATAGGAAGTAATAGTGGAGAAGAGGTAGAAATTAGGGATAGAGATAAAATTGGCATTTAAATTTATTTGAATAGGCAGTTGAAGAATTCAGTAACATAAGAAAAATGAGTACTAGAAAAAAAATGCAAAAAGATGAAAGATCTTGAGTATTAACTGTGCTTCATGAGAAGGGAGTAGATACACAATAGAAAGGAAGATTTGAGAGGGAACTCACTGGCATACTAGCATAGATTCTTTGTTTTTTTGTTTTTTTTTTTTGAATCAAGATCTGTTTTTTTAAATTGATGTATAATTGACAAACAACATTATATTACTTTCAGGTGTAAAACATAATAATTTGATGTCTATCTATATCTATTTATATATATATATCCATATCTATAATCCATTTATGTCCATATATATATACACATATATTGCAAAATGATCACCACAGTAAGTCTATTTTACATCTGTCATTGTTCATAGTTACAGAATATCTTTTCTTATGATGAGAACTTTTAAGCTTTACTCTGTTAACAATTTTCAAACATGAATACAGTATTATTAACTACAGTTGTCATACTGTAACACAGTATGTAACACATTACATTCCTATAACTTACTTGTTTTATAATGGGAAATCTTTAACTTTTGACTCCCTTCTCCCATTCTGCATACTCCTAACCTTCCCTCTGGCAATCACCAATCTGTCCTCTGTATCCATAGCATAGAACGTTTTAAAGAACGCAAATGAACAACAATTTCAGAAAACAGGGTATGTTCAAATACTATAGATAGTATAATGAGAACAAGAAGTGAAAAGAAATCTTCAATTTTGGTGACTAAACAGTTCTTTGTGACTATAGAATAGTTTTCTTTGAAATGGGGAAGATAAATTATGGTTGATAAAGAAGGAAGATTGTATGAATACTGAGAAAGAAAAAATATCTATGTACAGATTACTTTTTAAAGAAAGAATAGTGACTGAGCAGTGATCTAGAGGTTAACAAATTATGGTTTGAGCATTAAAAACTATTGTTAGGATATATATTTCTGAAGATGGCGGAGAAGTAGCAGGCTAAGACTACTTCAGGTAGCGGGAGATCAGCTAGATAGCTTATCTAAAGATTGCAAACACCTACAAATCCAACGGGAGATCGAAGAGAAGAAGAACAGCAACTCTAGAAACAGAAAATCAACCACTTTCGGAAAGGTAGGACTGGCGCAGAAGTGAATCCAAAGCAACGGGAAGATAGACCACGGAGGGAGGGGCCGGCTCCCGGCAAGCGGCGGAGCAACGGAGCACAAAATCGGGACTTTTAAAAGTCTGTTCCGCTGAGGGACATCGCTCCAGAGGCTTAACCAGGGTGAAGCCCACGCAGGGTCAGCGTGGCCTCAGGTCCTGCAGGGTCACAGAAGGATCGGGGGTGTCTGAGTGTCGCAGAGTTTACAGGTATTAGAACGGGGAAGCCGGCTACAGAGACAGAGCCGAGGAGTAAGCTCTAAGCTCGGGGTTACCTTGAACCGGTCGCAGGCTCGGTCAGCTCGGAGCGCGGCCGGAGGCAGGGTGACGGGAGTAAATCGGCGCTGTTCTCTGAGGGCGCACTGAGGAGTGGGGCCCCGGGCTCTCGGCTCCTCCGGGCCAGAGACCGGGAGGCCACAATCTTCATTCCCGCCCTCCAGAACTCTACGGAAAGCGCTCAGGGAACAAAAGCTCCTGAAAGTAAACCCGAGCGGATTACTCAGACCGGCCCCTGGCAAGGGCGGTGCAACTCCGCCTGGGGCAAAGACACTTGAGAATCACTACAACAGGCCCCTCCCCCAGAAGATCAACAAGAAACCTAGCCAGGACCAAGTTCACATACCAAGGAGTGCAGTTTCAATACCAAGGAGAGCAGCAGAATTCCAAAGGAGGAGAAAGCAAAGCACGGAACTCATGGCTTTCTCCCCATGATTCTTTAGCCTTGCAGTTAATTTAATTTTTTTTCTTTTTCATTTTATTTTTCTTCTTCTGCTAA
>NW_019155125.1:0-7407 GCF_002288905.1 Enhydra lutris kenyoni | reverse complement strand
AGGCTGAGGGTTGGTCCCCGTTCTCAAGAGCAAGGTTTCCTTCTCGAGACCAGAGAGATTCTATTGTATGGCTAGGGGCCAAACGTTGGGCCATAAGTTGGTTTTCTAGAATAGGCCTGAGGGACAGAGGCCTGAAAAGCTAAGTAGGTATTGGATGAGGTTCTAGGGGCATGTCAGGTTCAATCTTCAGACTCAGGTCCATTGACATGCGTTTCTTCCTGCAGGTAGGTGCTGAATTTGTGTCAGTCAGACTGCGCATTTTTTCCAGAGCAGCCTATGAAAATGGTGTGGGTTCAGGTGCCTTGATGGATTGTCCCTTTCTGGAAGGTTTGGGCAACTGAGATGTGCAGAGCTCCCTCAGGAGAGCAGGCCCAGTGATGCTGTTTGGTTCTGTGGGTCCCATCCTGGAGGGCATGTGGTCAGGCTTTGGGAACCAAGTCTTCAGACAGCAACTCGGGGAAGAATTAGGAGCGAATTTATGGCAGGCCCGATCTGAAGACCCTGAAAGCAGCTCCTCAGGATTTGAAATTCGGATGCCTGGGAGCAGTAGCAGCGGCTTTTCTGTCTGGACTCTATATCCAGGATGGCCTCGAAATGATAGGGTTGCTTCATGGGTCCATTGGAGGTTCTTCCTATCTGAGGTTTATCCCCGGCTCCCAAGAGTTTGCTGTCTTTCTGGGGGAAGGGAAGAGTGCTGTTTTCCACGTCAGGGGTCCAGCCCAAACAAGGATTCCAGAGTGGGGTTGTGGGTCACGTGGCCTGGACAACCCCACCAAGAGTTCGGCTTTGGGCCAAGAGGCACGAGAGGCCTGCTCTCTGGCTTCCTGGTCCAGCCCCCAACAGGGTGTGCTTTAAAGGGGTCTCAGGCTGAGGGTCCCAAGGCCTGCTTCTGCCCAGCTGCCCCTCTTGAGTGGGCGTGGTCTCATAGGCCATGTAGCTGGCTCCCACTCTAGAGTATTTCAAGCATCTCCACATCCACATTCCTGCCATGAGGAAGGAGGATTACTCTGCTCTGATTCAGGTTCCCCCATAGGCAGGGTTTTGTGCTACCTTCTGGGTTCAGATACCTGTATACCCAGGTTCGCAGGAGTTGACGGTCTCGGACCAAGACAGAGCCCAACGGCAGGATATGGGTGGCGCTATGTGGCTGGCTGACAGGAGGCCGGGGCTCGGGCTGTGTCAGACAGAGCATCAGTTCACAGGGCGGCATATGATATCAGGGTGCCCTTGAGGGCCATGCTGCTGGACCCTCATCTGGGGATTCTGGTCAGGCCCGTAGGGCATTTCTTCCTTCCGGTGGGTAGGCAGAAGGCAGCTTTGTTTTTCCAGAATTCCTATATGGATGGCCTGTTGGCAAGGGGTGTGTGGATGGAAGTCTGAAAAATTACTATGCTTATGTTCAGTGCCGAGGCCATAACAGTTCCAATGTGCAGCGTCTATTTCGAGATCTCAAGCACCTGAGTACGATCGAGTGTGAGATGTCTGCTCTCGCTGGAATTTGTATCCATGATGTCCAACGAATGCTCGTACGGCATCAAGAGGTCTAGGCGGCTTTCCTAACCTGTGGCTTGTGAGCTGCTCCAAACAGCAAGGTGTCCTTCAGCGGGACAGGGGAAGTCCAGTTAGAGGGCTCCAGGTTCCCCATATGGAAAGATTCGATAGCAGAGCTCTCCGAATGGATGCCTGGAAACTCCACCTCCGTTACCACTGAAGCCTAGGTACAGGGCAGCTTTGATCCAGTGGCTCTGCTTCGCAGTTCCAAGGAATCTGAGTTGAGGGAGGTTCTCAATCAGACGGGTCACAATGCTGCTTGCTGTACAGGGAGACCTTAGAATGAGGTGGTAGCTCTGGGGCCGTGCAGGAACCTCCTAGGTTGTGGGTTGGACCCCGTTCCCAAGAGCAAAGTTTCCTTCTCGGGACCAGAGGGGTTCAACTGTATGGCTCAGGGACCACACGTTGGGCCATATGTTGTTTTTCCAGAACAGGCTGGAGGTACAGAGGTCTGAAAACCTAAGCTAGGTTTTGGATGAGGTCCTAGGGGCCTGTCAGGTTGAATCTTCGGACTCAGGCCCAATTACGTGCGTGTCTTCCTGGAGGTAGGTGCTGACGGTGTCTCATACTGTGCATTTTTTCCAGAGCGGCCTATGAATTTGGGGTGGGTTCAGGTGCCTTGCAAATTTCTCCTATTCTAGATGGTTTGGCAACTGAGACCGGCAGAGTTTCCTCGGGAGAGCAGGCCCAGTGATGCTGTTTGGTCTGGAGATCCCATCCTGGAGTGCATGTAGTCACGGCTTTGGGAACCAAGTCTTCTGACACCAATTTTGGGAAGATTTAGGAGCGAAGTTATGGCAGGCCTGATCTGCAGACCCTAAAAGCAGCTCCTTTGGTTTTGAAATTCGGATGCCTGGTAGCAGTAGCAAAGGATTTTCTGTCTGGACTCTATATCCAGGATTGCCTCGGAATTATTGGGTTGCTATATGGGTCCATGGGAGGTTTTTCCTATCTGGGTTTTTTCCCCGGCTCCCAAGAGTTTGCTGACTTTCTGGGGGAAGGGGAGAGTGCTGTTTTCCATGTCAGGGGTCCCGCCCAAACAATGATTCCAGAGTGGGTTGTGGGTTACGTGGCCTGGACAACCTCACCAAGGGTTAGGATTTGAACAAGAGGCACGAGAGGGCTGCTCTCTGGCTTCCTGGTCCAGCCCCCAACAGGGTGTGCTTTAAAGGTGTCTCAGGCTGAGGGTCCCAATGCCTGCTTGTGCCCAGCTGCCCCTCCTGAGTGGGCGTGGTCTCATGGGCCATGTAGCTGGCTCCCACTCTAGAGTAGTACAAGCATCTCCACATCTACATTCCTTCCGTGAGGAAGGAGGAGTACTCTGCTGGATTAGGTTCCCCCATAGGCAGGGATTTGCGCTACCTTCTCGGGTCAGATACCTGCATACCCAGGTTCGCAGGATATGACGGGTTCTGACCAAGACAGGGCCCACCTGCAGGATATGGGTCGCGCTATGTGGCTGGCTGACAGGAGGCCGGGGCTCGGGCTGTGTCAGACAGAGCATCAGTTCTCAGGGCAGCCTACGATATCAGGGTGCCCTTGAGGGCCATGCTGCTGAACCCTCGTTGGGGATTCGGGGCAGACCCGTAGGGCATTTCTTCCTTCCGATGGGCAGGCAGAAGGCAGATTTGTTTTTCCACAATTCCAAATATGTATGGCCTGCTGGCAAGGTGTGTGAGGATGGAAGTCTGAAAACAAAGCTATGCTTATGTTCAGTGCCGTGGCCATAACAGTTCCAATGTGCAGCGTCTGTTTCGAGATCTCAAGCACCTGAGGACGATCAAGTGTGAGATGTCTGCTCACGCTAGAATTTTTATCCATGATGGCCAACGAATGTTCGTGTGACCTCAAGAAACCTTGGCGGCTTTCCCAAGCTGGAGCTTGTGAGCTGCTCCAAACAGCAAGGTGTCCTTCAGCGGGACAGGGGAAGTCCAGTTAGAGGGCTCCAGGGTCCGCATATGGAAAGATTCGATAGCAGAGCTCTCCGAATGGATGCCTGGGAACTCCACCTCCGTTACCACTGAAGCTTAGGAACAGGGCAGCTTTGATCCAGTGGCTCTGCTTCGCAGTCCATGGTATCTGAGTTGACGGAGGTTCTCAGCCAGACGGGTCACAATGCTGCTTGGTGTTCAGGGAGTCCTTAGAATATGGCGGTAGCTCTGGGGCCATGCAGGAACCTCCTAGCCAGTGTGTGGGAGCCCGTTCCGAAGAGCAAAGTTTCCTTCTCGGGACCAGAGGGGTTCTACTGTATGGCTCAGTGACCACATGTTGGGCCATATGTTCGTTTTCTAGAACAGGCCGAAGGGACCGAGGCCAGAAAACCTAAGCTAGGTTTTGGATGAGGTCCTAGGAGCATGTCAGGTTGAATCTTCGGACTCAGGCCCATTGACGTGCGTGTCTTCCTGGAGGTAGGTGCTGACGGTGTCTCATACTGCGCATTTTTTCCAGAGCGGCCTATGAAGTTGGGGTGGTTTCAGGTGCCTTGCAGGTTTCTCCTATTCTGGATGGTTTGGGCAACTGAGACGGGCAGAGTTTCCTCGGGAGACATGCCCAGTGATGTGGTGTGGTTCTGGGGGTCCCATCCTCGAGGGCATGTGGTAAAGCTTTTGGAACGAAGTCTTCAGACAGCAACTCGGGGAAGAATTAGGGGCGAGTTTATGGCAGGCCCGATGTGCATACCCTGAAAGCAGCTCCTCAGGATTTGAAATTCGGATGCCAGGGAGCAGTAGCAGAGGCTTTTCTATCTGGACTCTATATCCAGGATAGCCTCGGAATGATAGGGTTGCCACATGGGTCCATGGGAGGTTCTTCCTATCTGGGGTTTTTCCCCGGCTTCCAAGTGGTTGCTGTCTTTCTGGGGAAGGGAAGAGTGCTGTTTTCCACTTCAGGGGTCCCGCCCAAAAAAGGATTCAAGAGTGGGGTTGTGGGTCTCGTGGCCTGGACTACCCCACCAAGGGTTAGGATTTGGGCCAAGAGACACGAGAGGCTTGCTCTCTGGCTTCCTGGTCCATCCCCCAACAGGGTGTACTTTAAAGGGGTCTCAGGCTGAGGGTCACAATGCCTGCTTGGGCCTAGCTGCCCCTCCTGAGTGTGCGTGGTCTCATGGGCCATGTAGCTGGCTCCCACTCTAGAGTAGTACAACCATCTCAACATCCACATTCCTGCCATGAGGAAGGAGGAGTACCCTTCTGTGATACAGGTTCCCCCATAGGCAGGGAATTGCGCTACCTTCTGAGGTCAGATACGTGCATACTTGGTTCGCAGGAGATGACGGGCCCTGACCAAGACAGAGCCCACCTGCAGGAAATGGGTCGCACTATGTGGATGGCTGACAGGAGAATCCCGATGTACCTACCTTGAAAGCAGCTCCTCAGGATTTGAAATTCGGGAACGTGGGAAGCAGTAGCAGAGGCGTATGTCCTGGACTGTATACCTAGGATGGTCTCGGAATGGACGGGTGATCACATGGGTCCATGGGTCATTCTCCCTTTCTGGGGATTCTGCCAGGCTCCGAAGAGTTTGGTGTTTTTCTGGGGGAAGGGAAGAGTGCTGTTTTCCATCTCAGGGGTCCTGCCCAAACAGGGATTCCAGAGACGTGTTGTGGTCACGTGGCCTGGACAACCACACCATGGGTTAGGATTTGGGTCTAGGGGCACAATAGGTTCTCTCTGTGGGATCCTGGTCCAGCCCTGACAGGCTGTGCTTGAAAGGGGTTCAGGCTAAGAGTCACAATGCCTGTTTGTGCCCAGTTGCCCCTACTGAGTGGGCGTGGTCCATGGGCCATGCAGTTGGCTCCCCCTCTGAAAGTAGTACGACCATTACAACATCCACTTTCCTGCCATGGGGAAGGAGGAGTACTCTGTTGTGCTTCAGGTACACACAGGGGCAGGGTTTTGCACTACCTTCTGGGGTCAGATACCTGCATACCCAGGTTGGATGGAAATAACGGGCTCGGGCCAAGGCAGTTCCCACCTGCAGGATATGGGTCCCGCTATCTGGCTGGCCGACAGGAGATTGGTTCTCGGGCTGTGTTAAGCAGAGCATTAGTTCACAGGGCGACCTATGATATCAGGGTGCCCAGGAAGGCCGTGTGGTTGGTCGCTCATTGAGGTTTTGGGCAGACCTGTAGGACATTTCTTCTTTCTGTTGGCCAGGTAGAAGGCAGCTTTTTGACTCCAGAATTCCCAATTTGGAGGGCCTGCTGGCAAAGCCTGTGAGGATCGAAATCTGAAAACACAAGCTATGGATATGTTCAGTGCCGAGGGCATGACTGTTCCAATGTGTAGCAGCTGTTTCAAGATCTCCAGAACATGAGGATAGGCGAGGGTAAGATGTCTGCTCACACTCGAATTTGTATCCATGATGGCCAACGAATGCTCGGGTGACCTCAAGAAGCCTTGGAGGCTTATGCAAACTGGAGCTTTTGAGCTGCTCCTAACCACAAGGTGTCCTTCTGTGGGACAGGGGAAGTCAGCTTAGAGGTCTCCCACATGGAAAGATTCGACAGCAGAGCTCTCCGAATGGATGCCTGGAAACCCCACCTCGCGTTTCCACAGCAGCCAAGGAACAGGGCTGCTTTGATCTGCTGCATCTGGTTCGAAGTTCCAAGGGATCTGAGATGACAGAGGTTCTCAGTCTGACTGGTCACAATGTTGCTTGGTGTCCAGGGAGACCTTAGAATGTGGTTGTGGCTCTGGGGCCATGCAGGAATCTCCTAGTCTGATGGTTGGACCCCGTTTTCAAAAGCAAAGTTTCCATCTCGAGACCAGAGGTATACTACTGTATGACTAGGGGCCACACCTTGAACCATAAGTTGGTTTTCCAGAACAGGCCTGAGGGACAGAGGCCTGGAAACATAAGCTAGGTATTGGATTAGGTTCTAGGGGCATGTCAGGTTCAATCTTCAGACTCAGGTCCATTGACGTGCGTTTCTTCCTGCAGGTAGGTGCTGAAGGTGTGTCAGTCAGACTGCACATTTTTTCCAGAGAAGCCTATTAAATTGGTGTGGGACAGGTGCCTTGAAGGTTTCCCCATTATGGAAGGTTAGGCAACTGAGATGTGCAGAGTTCTATCAGGAGAGCAGGCCCAGTGATGCAGTTTGGTTCTGGAGGTCCCATCCTGGAGGGCATGTAGTCACGGCTTTGGGAACCAAGTCTTCAGACAGCAACTCGGGGAAGAATTAGGAGCGAAGTTATGGCAGGACCGAGCTGCAGACCGTGAAACCAGCTCCTTAGGATTTGAAATTCGGATGTCTGGGAGCAGTAGCAGAGGCTTTTCTGTCTGGACTCTATATCTAGGATGGCCTCGGAATGATAGGGTTGCTACATGGGTCCATGGGAGGTTCTTCTTATCTGGGGTTTTTCCCTGGCTCCCAAGAGTGTGCTGTCTTTCAGGGGGAAGGGAAGAGTGCTGTTTCCCACGTCAGGGGTCCCGCCCAAACAAGGATCCAGAGTGGGGTTGTGGGTCACGTGGCCTGGACAACCCCACCAAAGGTTAGGATTTGGGCCAAGAGGCACGTGAGGCCTGCTCTCTGGCTTCCTGGTCCAGCCCCCAACAGGGTGTGCTTTAAATGGGTCTCAGGCTGACGGTTCCAAGGCCTGCTTGTGCCCAGCTGCCCCTCCTGAGTGGGCGTGGTCTCATGTGCCATGTAGCTGGCTCCCACTCTAGAGTAGTACAACCATCTCAACATCCACATTCCTGCCATGAGGAAGGAGGAGTACTCTGCTGTGATTCAGGTTCCCCCATAGGCAGGGATTTGCGCTACGTTCTGGGATCAGATACCTGCATATCCAGGTTGGATGGAAATAATGGGCTCAGGCCAAGGAGGTTCCCACCAGCAGGATATGGGTCCCGCTA
>NW_019155124.1:7043-7413 GCF_002288905.1 Enhydra lutris kenyoni | reverse complement strand
CCAGCAGGGTACAGGATCCATTTGTCAAAGACCTTTTTTTTTTTTTTGTATTTAATTTTTTTTTAATTTTTAAAATTTATTTTCAGCCTAACAATATTCATTTTTTGTACTACACCCAGTGCTGCATGCAATCTGTGCCCTCTCCAATACCCACCACCTGATTCCCCCCAACCTCCCACCCCTCTCCCCTTCAAACCCCTCAGATTGTTTTTCAGAGTCCATAGTCTCTCATGGTTCACCTCCCCTTCCAATTTCCCTCAACTCCCTTCTCCTCTCTCCATCTCCCCTTGTCCTCCATGCTATTTGTTATGCTCCACAAATAAGTGAAACCATATGATAATTGACTCTCTCTGCTTGATTTATTTCACTC
>NW_019155124.1:0-6943 GCF_002288905.1 Enhydra lutris kenyoni | reverse complement strand
CCTTATCCATTCGTCCGTTGAAGGGCATCTTGGTTCTTTCCACAGTTTGGCGACTGTGGCCATTGATGCTATAAACATTGGGGTACAGATGGCCCTTCTTTTCACTACATCTGTATCTTTGGGGTAAGTATCCAGTAGTGCAATTGCAGGGTCATAGGGAAGCTCTATTTTTAATTTCTTGAGGAATCTCCACACTGTTCTCCAAAGTGGCTGCACCAACTTGCATTCCCACCAACAGTGGAAGAGGGCTCCCCTTTCTCCACATCCCCTCCAACACATGTTTTTTCCTGTCTTGCTAATTTTGGCCATTCTAACTGTTTATAGATTGTAGACTGAAAGGTGGGAGCTGAAACCATAAACCTCCTAAAAGAAAACTTAGGGAAAACTCCCTGACGTTGGTCTTGACAATATCCTTTTTGGATATGACACCTAAAGAAGATTCAACAAAATAAAAGATAAACAAGTGAGACTACATTAAACTAAAAAGTGTTTGCAATAAAAAAAAGAAATAACAAATGAAAAGGCAACTTAGGAAATGGGAGAAAATTTTTGCAAAGCATGTATCTGACAAGATGCTAACATCCAAAATATGTAAAGAACATATATCTTAAAAGTTCTCCTCACAAGAAAACAAATTTCTAATTATGTAGTTGATGGATATTAACTAAAATTATAATGGTGATCACTTCACAATATATATGTATATCAAATCATGGTATATACCTTAACCTCATACAATGTTATATGTTAATTATCTCAATAAAACTGGAAAAACTGGAAAAATGAATACATCAAAAAAAAAAAAAAGAAAGAAAGTTTCAGACAGAAGCCAAGTGAGATTTATTTCAAGAAAGAGGGTATAGTTTCAGTAACATATATCATAAAATACCCAGCAAGAAGGAGAATGCAGAGATACCATTGAATTTGCATCTACACAATGATTAGAAACATTGATAAGAGAATTTTTATTTGCATGGCAGGGCTTTAAAATATTAATGTAAAAAGGGAATAAGAAATTGTGCAAATAAAGTAGATATGGGGTCAAGAGACTCCAAGGAGTGTTCTGTTCTTTTCTAGGATGGGGAAGGTTTAAGCATATATATTTGCTGAAGAGAAAGAATCAGTAGGGTGGGGGAGTCCATAGTTCAGGAAGGAAAAGAGAATGATGATATGAAGTCACTGGGAAATTGGAATGAGTTGAGATCCAAATCACTTTTGAACACTTAATTTAAAAATAAAAACAAAGTGCTTTTGGAGTGTTTAGCCATGAGCTAGAGGTACAGATCTTTGTGTGAGATTAGAGGAAAAGAAAAAAGACAAGCATGAATACAGTTACATTGGTCACCTGGAGAAGTCAAGAAATTTCTGCCTATTGGTTTCTCTCTTTTCCCTAAAGAAAGGGTCATTACAGTGTAAGTCAGGGAATTTGAAGACAATAATAAAGGTTTGAGATTGCCACTATGAAAAATAAATGATGAATGTTTATTAGTAGAAGCATGTATTAATAGTTGAATAGGGGAATAATATTAGGATTCAGCTCAAGGTGCAGAATATGTATTTATGGGGATTTAATAATTTTCTCCTGGGACACCTGGGTGGCTCAGTCCATTATACATCTGCCTTCGGCTCAGGCCATGATCCCTGAATACCAGGATGGAGTCCTGCCTCAGTCTCCCTGCTCAAAAAGGAATCTGCTTCTTCCTCTCCCTCTGCCCCTCCTCCCCACTCTACATCCCTCCTGTTCATGCTCACACACACTCTCTTCAAATTCAGTCTTTAAAAAAAATAATAATTTTCTCTAGCTGTGTTCAGCAATCCATATAAACAGATAAGAATAAAAGTATATCTTTATAAGTATAAAAACAGTAAGAAGTGAACCTTTCAAGCAACTTCACTTCATGGTGAGCATAGCAGAAACTCTGTTACATGAGGGTTTCTTTGCTGCTGCTGCTGCTGCTGCTGCTGCTGCTGTTGCTGCTGCTGCTGCTGCTGCTGCTAATCCCTCTAAATGTGACTTTCAGTAGTGAGAAACATTTCAACAGGTGGGGTAGGAAAGCATCTATCAACCCCAGTCCCCAGAGTTGTCTCAAAAATGCATGATGCATTTCTTCTCAATCCCATTGCAGGCTTTCTCCACCATCATGACCATACATGTTCTGATAGCATGGGCTTCAGAGAGCAGCCTAATTCCCACCTCTCCTTAGAAGAGGTTGTTGTACTGCCCCAAACACCCAGGTCCTGCTCCCTGGCCCAGCAAACCCCTGAACTCGGTAGGAGAAAAGCAGCACAGTACACTGGAAAGAAGACCAGACTGAGAGACTTGGAATCTTTGCCAAGATTTGCATGTGGTGCATGCTGCACGCACAGAGGAAGACCTGAGGCACATCATTTCACTTCTCTGCACATTGGTTTCTCTACCATCTGGGTATTAAAATATACAAGATGGACAGTGGTGAACTAGACAAAGACTTAATTTGCACTGAAGTTTGACACTGTTTAGGGCAGTTAGAGGATTTAACAATGGTCGAGTTTGGGGAACAAGGATTGCTACTGGAACATTCTCGAAGGACTCAAGCTAAGTGAAGAAGGAGAAATTCCACCTTCAGGCTCTGAAACCTTGGTGCATCCAGCCCTAGGGTTCCCTTAGAACTCCTTTATATACTTATGTGTTCCCAGTTAAATTTGATGAAGTCTTCCACAACACCTGTCCTCCTTCTTGAAGCCTCACCTGAAAAGGCTCCCCCTTATCCCAAATTTTTCCCTCTATCTCAAACTTTATATAGTCATAAAAAAAAGTTGAATGAGATTCAGCGTTCCTCCTCTTAGCCATTAAAAACCAATCACCATATTTTCTGCTGGCAGAAAAAACATACAAATAAAAAACCTTGGCATGTTTTAAAAGAGAATTAACAGTTGTGGTTTGTGTAGTAGGGAAAACATTTTGTTAACAAACAAGACTTGAGCCCCTACAATACTCTAGCAGGCAGTATGTTGTACAGAGCATTTTAGACGTTCCTCCCCTAAGAAAATGTTGGTAGAGTAGGAAAGGTAATACACACACACACACACACACACACACACACACACACACACACCACATATATATTTCCAGTAATGTATTACTTGGTTGCCTAATAAATTGCAAGACAGCAAAGACCAGATGAGAGGGCTTTGAGGGAAAGCATAATCATGAGGGTCAAAGAAAAAAAATCATACCAGGTATGATGAGCAGACAAAAGTTGATTTTATTTCAATAAGATTGCTGGCCAGAGGGGAGAAATCAGGGAACATTGACCAAGTCTGGTTGTCAAATTAGGTGAAAACAAAGAACCAGAGAGTTTAAGAGCTGGGGTAGAGGAATCTTAGATCACCCGTGTTTGCTGATTGGCCTTATCTAAAGGAAAAGTAAGCTTTCTGGCATCTTTGTGATGACTGGAAGCTAGGGGCCCCACTGAAGTTAGGTTCCCACCCTTCCACAGAACTAGGGAGATAGGGGCCTATCTTCCTTGATATTTACATTTCAGAGAGGTGATTCTCAGGTTCCAGAGAAAGACTTGCCTGGGTTGTAAAATTGGAATAAGGCCAGGAGAAGATTTGTATCTCAAAGGGTCTGAGAAAGGATTTACAGTACAAGCTTTCTAAATTAAGCATTGTAAGAAAAAGGAGGTCAGGGCCTAGAGTCAGGGGGAAAAATACTCCAACTACAGTCAAGCTGAGAGGAACATTAAGGCCATCTTGATCATGAGAGAGAACAGAAAGATCTGAGATTATCTCATTTAAAAAAACCTAAAAGTCTGTATCTGACCCCATCTCATAGAGGAAAATGGATTAGGGCTCCAGAAAGAGGCAACCCTCACATTCAGTTTTGCCAGATTCCTTATAGGAGTGACTTACTGAAGGCTTCTAGAAAGTGCATCTGGCAGGAGATGGATCTCCTGCCAGATGCACTGTCCAAAGGAATGGACAGGATAACCTCCTCAGGGCTGTAATTGATGGATCCACATAGACAATAACTCAGAGAGGGAAAAAACTATGCATTTGCTTGCTAGTCCCCTCCCAGGCAGATTCCCAGTAACTCGGACAGTAATCAGAATCATCTGGATAAGACTCCATGATTAGCCTGGGAAACAAAGTCTCCCCCAGCTTCTCTCTTGCCTTAGCTCTCTCCAGCAATTGCCTTGCTCCACCTCCTCCCGTTCCCTACTAAGGACAGTCGGGCAGTTCCGCCCTTGTCTCCAGTCACAAAATTCCACCACAGTGACGGAGAAGGTGTCAGGTGGGACAGAGCTCCAGGCTGGTCACAGCTGAATAACTGCTCACGGTCCCTGGAGCCAAGCCATAGTTCCCGCCTCTCCCATCTCCTGTGTGGGTGAGAGAGATGGAGTGGGTAGCAGGGCAGACGCACAGATTAGGAAAAATGGATTGGAGGCATTAACATTCTTGTGGTTAGGCAGGTGCCTAACCTGGTCCCTTCTTCCCCATGCCAATAGTAGGCACCCCCCTTCCCCACCCCACCTCTTCCACCCAGCAGACTTCAGAGGCCTCTCTGTAGTTCAGGAAAGCCACCACCTAAATGCTTTTCCACCCACATTACTTTCCTTTGAACATATTTGCTGCAACCACCCTGGCATTCCTTAGCCTTTTAGAATATACTTAGCAACTCCAATTTGAATGTAAATACTTGTCACTTCACCTGGTGGGGCATGGATGTATGAGCTCCAGCCTATTTCTTGGAGGTCCCACCTCCCAGATTGGCCTCTCTTTCTTACACACTGTTTCCTAGGTAATTTAGAGTGTCAATGAGGCAAAGGGGCCATGGGTTTGGGGCAGGGATAGTTGTGGCAGGGAGAAATCAGCACTGAAAGGGTGTTGGTGAAAAAGGATTGTGTGTAAATGCTTGGATAGCACAAGAGAGTGGATCTAGTAGAGAAAAAGTCTAGTACTGGGGGAGGAGTCAAGATGGCGGAGAAGTAGCAGGCTGAGACTACATCAGGTAGCAGGATATCAGCTAGATAGCTTATCAAACCATTGCAAACACCTACAAATCCAACAGGAGATTGAAGAGAAGAAGAACAGCAATTCTAAAAACAGAAAACCAACCACTTTCTGAAAGGTAGGAGCAGCGGAGAAGTGAATCCAAAGCGACAGGAGATAGACTGCGGGGGGAGGCGCCAGCTCCTGGCAAACGGCAGAGCAACGGAGCACAAAATCAGGACTTTTAAAAGTCTGTTCCGCTGAGGGACATCGCTACAGAGGCTAAACTGGGGTGAAGCCCACGCAGGGTCAATGTGGCCTCAGGTCCCGCAGGGTCACAGAAGTATTGGAGGTGTCTGAGTGCCGAAGAGCTCACAGGTATTAGACCGGGGAAGCCGGCTACAGAGACAGAGCTGAGGAGTGAGCTCTCAGCTCGGGGGTTAACTTGAACCAGTAGCAGGCTGGGTGAACTCGGAGCGCAGCCAGAGGCCAGGGAGATGGGAGTGATTGGGCTCTTTTCTCTGAGGGTGCACTGAGGAGTGGGGCCCCGAGCTCTCGGCTCCTCCAGGTCGGAGACTGGGAGGCTGCCATTTTCATTCCCATCCTGCAGAACTCTACAGAAAGCGTTCAAGGGACAAAAGCTCAAGAAAGCAAATCCGAGCAGATTACTTAGCCCGGCCCCTGGTAAGGGCGGTGCAATTCCCCCTCAGGCAAAGACACTGGAGAATCACTACAACAGGCCCCTCCCCTAGAAGATCAACAAGAAATCCAGCCAAGGCAAAGTTCACCTACCAAGGAGAGGAGCAGAATTCCAGTGGTGGAGAAAGCAAAGCACGGAACTCATGGCTTTCTCCCCATGATTCTTTAATCTTCCGGTTAATTTAATTTTTAAAAAATTTTTTTTCTTCTGCTAAATGTTTTTTTACTTTTACCCTTTTCTTTCTTAACATTTTTTACTAGTATATCTAATATATATTTTTTTTTCTTTTTTATATTTTTTCTTTATTTGTCTTCATTTTAAAAATTTTTTTTCTGAACTTCTTTTTATCCCCTTTCTCTCTCCCATGATTTGGGGTCTCTTTTGATTTGGTTAAAGTGCATGTTCCTGGGATCTTTGCCACCCTTTCAGTATTTTATTTGCTCCTTCATATGCTCTTATCTGGACAAAATGACAAGGCAGAAAAAAATCACCACAAAAAAAAGAACAAGAGGTAGTACCGAAGGCTAGGACCTAATCAATACAGACATTGGTAATATGTCAGATCTAGAGTTCAGAATGACGATTCTCAAGGTTCTAGCTGGGCTCGAAAAAGGCATGGAAGATATTAGAGAAACCCTCTCAGGAGATATAAAAGCCCTTTCTGGAGAAATAAAAGAACTAAAATCTAACCAAGTTGAAATCAAAAAAAGCTATTAATGAGGTGCAATAAAAAATGGAGGCTCTCACAGCTAGGATGAATGAGGCAGAAGAAAGAATTAGTGATATAGAAGACCAAATGACAGAGAATAAAGAAGCTGAGCAAAAGAGGGACAAACAGCTACTGAACAATGAGGGGAGAATTCGAGAGATAAGTGACACCATAAGACGAAACAACATTAGAATAATTGGGATTCCAGAAGAAGAAGAAAGAGAGAGGGGAGCAGAAGGTATATTGGAGAGAGTTATTGTAGAAAACTTCCCTAATATGGCAAAGGGAACAAGCATCAAAATCCAGGAGGTTCAGAGAACCCCCCTCAAAATCAATAAGAATAGGTCCACACCCCGTCACTTAATAGGAAAATTTACAAGTCTTAGTGACAAAGAGAAAATCCTGAAAGCAGCCCGGGAAAAGAAGTCTGTAACATACAATGGTAAAAACATTAGATTGGCAGCAGACTTATCCACAGAGACCTGGCAGGCCAAAAAGAACTAGCATGATATATTCAGAGCACTAAACGAGAAAAACATGCAGCCAAGAATACTATATCC
>NW_019155123.1:0-7415 GCF_002288905.1 Enhydra lutris kenyoni | reverse complement strand
ACAAAGTACAATATCCTTTCTTGATGAAAACTCTTCAAAGTGTAGGAATAGAGGGAACATGCCTTAATATCATAAAAGCCATCTACAAAAAGCCCACAGAGAATATCATTCTCAATGGAGAAAAACTGAGAGCTTTTCCGTTAAGATGAGGATCATGGCAGGGATATCACCATCACTACTGTTGTTCAACATAGTGCTAGAAGTACTAGACTCAGTAGTCAGACAACAAAAGGAAATAAAAGGTATCCAAATTAGTAAAGAAGTTAAACTCTCACTCTTCGCAGATCACATGATACTTTAGGTCGAAAACCCAAAAGACTCCACCCCAAAATTGCTAGCACTCGTACAGTAATTCAGGAAAGTGGCCAGATATAAAATCAATGCACAGAAATCAGTTGCATTTCTTTTTTTTAAAAAAATAATTACTGGATGAAAGGAATACACTCTCTTTTTTTAAAAATTTTAAAAGATTTTATTTATTTATTTGACAGGCAGAGATCACAAGTAGGCAGAGAGGCAGGCAGATAGAGAGAGAGGTGGAAGCAGGCTTGATGCTGAGCAGAGAGCCCATTGCGGGACTTGATCCCAGGACCCTGAGATCATGACCTGAGCCCAAGGCAGAGGCTTTAACCCACTGAGCCACCCAGGTGCCCCATCAGTTGCATTTCTATACACTACCAATGTAACTGAAGAAAAAGAAATTAAGAAATTGATCCCATTTACAATTGTACCAAAAACCATAAGATACCTAGGAAGAAACCTAAGCAAAGAGGTGAAGGATCTGTACTCTAGAAACTGTAGAACACTTATAAAAGGAAGACACAAAGAGATGAAAAAACATTCCAAGTTCATGGATTGGAAGAATAAACATTGCAAAAATGTCAATGCTGTCCAGAGCAATCTACACATTCAATGCAATCCCTATCAAAAAACCATCAACATTTTTCACAGAGCTGGAATAAATAATTCTAAAATTTGTGTGGAAGCAGAAAAAACCCTGAGTAGCTGAAAGAGTGTTGAAAAAGAAAACAAAGGCTGGTGGTATCACAATGCCAGACTTCTACTTCAAGACAGTATGGTACTAGCTCAAGAACAGACACATGCACTGATGGAACAGAATAGAGAGCCCAGAAATGGACCTTCAACTCTATGGTTAACTAACCTCCAACAAAGCAGAAAAGAATATCCAATGGAAAAAGGACAGTCTCTTCAGTAAATGGTGCTGGGAAAATTAGAGAGCCACATGCAAAAGAATGAAATTGGACCATCCTCTTACATAATACGCAAAGATAAACTCAAAATGGATGAAAAACCTCAATGTGAGACAAGAATCCATCACAATCCTAGAGGAGAACACAGGCAGCAACCTCTTCCACCTTGGCTACAGCACCTTCTTGTTAGACACCTCTCCAAAGGCGAGGGAAACAGTGAAAATAAACCATTGGAACTTCATCAAGATAAAAAGCTTCTGTTTGTTCAGCAAAAGAAATGTCAACAAAACTAAAAGGCAACTTACAGAATGGGAGAAGATATTTGCAAGTGACATATGAGATAAAGAAATAGTATCCAAGATCTATAAAGAACTTCTCAAACTCAACACCCAAAAAACAAATAATCCACTCAGGAAATGGGCAGAAGACATGAACAGACATTTCTAAAAAAGATATACAAATGGCCAACAGATACATGAAAAAGTGCTCAAGATCACTTGGCATCAGGAAAATACAAATCAAAACNAAAAAGTGCTCAAGATCACTTGGCATCAGGAAAATACAAATCAAAACCACAATGAGTACAGCAGTCAGAATGGCTAAATTAACAAAACAGGAAACAACAAAGAAACTGAGTAATTATAGAGAACAATAGAGAACAATGCCCATACTCTTGTCCATACTCTCTGATGGCTACCAGAGAGGATATAGAAAGGGGAATGGTAGAATAGGTGATGGAGATTAAGGAGTGTACTTGTGATGTGCACCCAGCATTATATGTAAATGTTATTGAACACCTGAAGCTAATATAACACTGTACATTAACTATCCTGGAATTAAACTAAAAAATATATAAAATTAACAAAATAAAAATAGCTCAGGAGAATAAATGATATTGATGTCTCATGATGTCTGAGTACTCATTTTATGGGTAACCTAAGGCTTGTTGTTAAGAATAACTATATTGAATAGATGTTTACATATATTTTTCATCATTTTATATAAATTTTTAAATAGTTTCATATATTTTTGAGTAACTAAAATCTTAGAGTTTCGCTGAATTAGATTAAGTAATGATTTAAGTTAAATTCATTAAATATCTATCTACATCATTTCCAGGTAAGATAAAATAATGAAACATTAATTACTAAACATTGGTTTCTCCAATTTTGGCTTCTTTATTACAGGAAGACTAAAGAAAAATGTTGATCTATCACATGAAAAAATGTTCATCACCATTAGCCATCAGGGAAATTCAAATCAAAACCACATTGAGATACCACACCTTACACCAGTTAGAATGGTCAAAATTAAAAGGACAAGAAACAACAAGCATTGGACAGGATGTGGAGAAAGGGAGTCCTCTTACACTGTTGGTGAAAATGCAAGTTGGTACAGCCACTTTGGAAAACAGTGTGGAGACTCCTTAAGAAATTAAAAATAGAGCTACCCTATGACCCTGCAATTGCACTACTGGGTATTTACCCCAAAGATACAGGTGTAGTGAAAAGAAGGGCCATGTGGACCCCCATGTTCATAGCAGCAATGGCCACAATAGCCAAAATGTGGAAAGAGCCAAGATGCCCTTCAACAGATGAATGGGTAAAGAAGATATGGTCCATATATACAATAGAATATTATGCCTCCATCAGAAAGGATGAATACCCAACTTTTGTATCTCATGAACTCCCCGCTGATACCTTGTTGTCTCATGCTAGTATGACTAACTACAGCAAAATATTTAATGTTTCGCCATTAAGCCTATCGTCAATGGGTTAAGGATGTCTTCCCAGATACCAGTTCAAAGGATCCTGCTGGTCATAGTCTAGAGTCTGGTGATTGGGTAGTCTGTAATTGTCATCAGAAGAATACATTACACATTTTGAACCCCACTGAAAGGAATCTTACCAAGTGCTCCCAAGTACTGACATTATTACAAAACTAGAAGGTGTTGAGTCTTGGGTATACATATCACAGCTGAAGAAGGCTTTACTTGACATCTGGTCCTGCACAGATACTAGAGACAACAAAATCAATTGAATAGGAAGCTAAGTAACTGACATCGAAGTACATTGCCTTCATCCAAGACAATAGATCAAGTCTTCATACTTTAACTAAATGTGAAACCCTTTGTCCTTCTTTTCCTTTCCTTTATTCTGGCATAATATTGGAAAAATAAGGACCTCAGGTGTATGTTTGAGCCCATGCTCAGAAGGGGGAGTAAACTCCAGAATGCAAAACAACCTTTTATTTCAGGCTAAGAGAAATATCTAATCAAGTCCCTAAATTTTCTCAAGCAAACTATGACATCACATTGGTTGGCTCCCTTGGATTTACATCACTGAGTTAAAAAAGACTAACCAGGACACATTCATGACCCAGGATTTGCTTCCTTTGACAGGGAAATGATTCCCTGGTTAACAGCTAAATTTACAGGACAATTTGATTAGGAACCTATCCTTAACTCCTAAATATAATGCAGAATCCATTGTTAAGAGCATAGCTACCCAACAAAGATCCTTATACTCTCCAGCCAAAGATTTTCTTAACAATAAGACAGACTGATTATCTTTTAGCTGAGCAAGAGCTGTCTATACTGTGACCACCACCAGCTGCATCCAGATTAACACTTTTGGGGAAATTGAAACACAACTACATATGAACACTGAACAAGCCACTTAACTTAAAAAGATGATTCCTCAGTGGGGTCTTTTTTTGACTTACTCAGTTTCGAGTGTTTGGGTCCTGGGTACCATGGCTTCAAAGTGTACTCCAACTTTTGAAAACTATCTGTTTATAAAAATCCTAATAATTTGCCAGGTACCCTGTGTGTTCTTAAAAATTTTTAAATGCATGTTCACATATGCTAACCACTAAGCAAGTAATCTCTCTGAGACTGGAGCTTCAGAAAAAAAATGTAGAGGATGGCTGATACCAAAACTGTGAACCTGAAGTCAGCACTGGTGAATATTGCAGAGATTAAGCAAAAACATCATGACATGTGAATACAATGGATAGGATCAACCACAGGATCACAGGGCCATAGAAGCCACTGACATTAAGGCCTGTACTCATTAAGCCAAGACCAAATACCTAACCTAACTACAGTTTCACTCCCCTTAGCATGTATAATTGAACCAGTCAATGTAGGAATTTCCTGATCAACCATGGGAAATTTACTGATAGACCCTTTCTCTTCCCCATAGGAGAGCAATCCTGACTAAAGTAATGGAATCTTGAGGTCCTGATGGCTCAGTTGGTGGAATATCCTACTCTTATTCTCAGCTCTTGTCTTGATCCCAGGGTTGTGAGTTCAAGTCCCACATAGAGCTCCATGCTTGGTGTAAAGCATACTTAAAAAACACAATGCAACAGATTCTTTGTTAATATATTTTTTTCTTTTCCCCTTCCTCTCTTCCTTTAAAAACATTTGTTTTCCTACAGTTCAATATAATTCATGACTCATTTAATAAAACTAATCATTCTTTCCTATTTATTCAGTTGAATTGTCTTTTAAGAGATAACATGCATTGTCTCCCCATGGGAACGTATCTGGGCCTGAGATGGGGAGTGTCTGATCCAGAAGCTCTTGGGAAAAAGCCCCTGTCAACTAAAACCCCTGACATTCACATGTTCCTTCTGCAGTTCACAGGAATAAAGTTTGTTCTCCAACTGCCCTTTGAAAATGTCCCAAATAGGTAAATGCTCTAACTGGCTTAAAGCATCCACCAGACATCTTGCCCCTCAGCCCTCCACTTCCACAGCACCCAAAATGGAGCATCCAGACACTCACCCTTAGATGTACAAACCTGTAATTCTATTTTTAGACCTGTACTCAATCCAATGTGATTCCTTGCTTACCAGTTCCTGAAGGAAAAGAGACTTCTGGTGTCCCAGCTGAGCTCTGAATGTGTCCCCTGGCAGTGAAGGAAATTCTGAGCCTGGTTGAAGTTCTCCCTGAAGCCCACAGCAGGAAAACTCCTCTGCACAGACTGGTCTTGCACTGCAAAGTTTAAAGAGCTGACTGTCATCCAAATGTCTGCACTGTCTGTGAGAAGCTGGCAGGACTTAAATAATCTTTGGTTTCTGCTCCACCCTCACAGGAATCTGGCCAAAAGTAAAAAAAAGAAGCCATCACATTGCCAAGCTCTGCATTTCCAAGAACAGAGAGTAATACCAAAGTTCAGTTCCAAGAATCACAGCCATTGCCAGGAAAAGAAAGTGAAAGCCACCATGGACACTGATTCTGTGTGTTTTTGGCATCATGAGTAAGTCTTCTAGTCTCATCTGAGAGGCCACACTAACCAGGGTATAGGCTCTAGGCCTGGCAGAATCTGAATTCAGAATAAGAGACCACAGACCTGAATCCTGGAAAAATGACACTCATGGTCCCTGTGTTAACCCTGGACAACCCAAACTCTATGGAGAGTGATGTCTAATATAGAGTCTATCTATTCCTTGTCACTGGTGTCTGGCACAAGCTTCAAAAACCCTGATTTCCCTAAGTGTTAGAAGTTGGCTTCGTTATGCTAATGAAGTGATTCCAGGTAGGATCCTAGATCGCTTCATGTCAGTGGCTGGTCACTAGAAAGACCAAACATGTGAATAGAGGTTGGGACTCTCAGCCAGCTGGACCTCTGGGGAAGAAAAGGGGGACTTGGAGATTGAGTACTATCAAATGGCCAATGATTTGATCAATCATGTCCACATAATGAAACCTTAATCAAAACCCTGGATACCAATACTCAAATGGGCTTCTTAGTTGGCATTTGCATTGATATTCTGGGAGGATGATATAGGCATGGAAGCTGTGTACTCTCTCCCAGACCTCACCCTATGTGTATTCTTTTAAATAAAACTGTACAGATAAAGCTTTCCTTACTTCTGTGTATCATTATAATTATCAAGCCTGAGGGGGTTATAGGACCCCTCTAATCTGTGGACAGTTAGAGGTCCAGGTGACCTAAGGAAACTTCTCAAATGCAGCTGGTATCTGAAGTGAGGGTAGTTTTCTGAGGTACTGAGCCCTGATATCTGGGAAATCTTTGCTAACTCTGGGTGGTTAATGTTGGAATTAAAAGGCAATATGCCAGTTTGGGGTGGAAACTGAGTAGAGAGTAACCCTGTGTCCTTAGCAACCATATTCTGGCTTTAATTTTTTTTAATTTATTTGTTGAAAAGAAATCTGCTATGTAATTTATATTTAAGAGTTATAAGACCTATACATCAATATGTCCCTCAACAAACAATGGCCATTCACTAAGTTTCCATACCAGAGGGACTGTGCTTTCCTTAAATGTCCCTTTTATGAATGTATGAACAAATATGCAAAATGTGTATTCTACTTTTCACAAAAATGGCAGCATTCCCTACACAATGTCCTGTACCCTGGCTTCTTCATTTGCTTTCATATTTGTTCTGGATGAAAACACTCAAAGCTCCTCCTGTTAAAAAGATTCTGAGAAACAAACTGAGGGTTTTGGAGGGGAGGAAGGTGGGAGGATGGGTAAGCCTGGTGCTGGGTATTACGGAGGGCATGTATTGCATGGAGTACTGGGTGTGGTGCATAAACAATGAATCCTGGAACACTGAAAAAAATTAAATTAAAAAATAAAATTAAAGATTAAAGAAATGCAAAAAAAAATTAAAGTGATTATTGATAGATAAAAAAATTTATTGTCTTCTCAAACAAACATCTCTTTTACTGACAAGTAGGTCAAGAAATAAAACCTACATGAACTATAGCTCAATAAAGGTGTCACTTTAAAAATGTAGAAAAAGAAATCAGACCTGCCCAGCCCAGTAAACTCTGGTGATCCCCTGCAAATAGTAACTACCTCTTCCAACTTGGAGGTTACTCCTTCACACATACACCACATTTTGATTAAAAAATAATTAACATAAAATATTATCTTAGTTTTAGATGCACAATATACTGATTCAACAACTCTATACATTACTCAAAGATCTCCATAATAAATGCAGTCACCATATGACACTGTTACAATATCAGTGACTGCATTCCTTATGTTCTACTATTCATCCCTGTGACTTAAATGCTTTATAACTGGAAGTTTATGACTCTTAATCTCCTTTATTTATTTTACCTTTGCTGCACCCACCTCCCCTCTGGCAACTACCAGTTTGTTCTCTGTATTTAACAGTTAGTTCTGTTGTTGTTTGTTTGTTCAGATGTCACATATA
>NW_019155122.1:0-7421 GCF_002288905.1 Enhydra lutris kenyoni | reverse complement strand
AAATAGAGCAACCAAAGGAGCCACAATTCCCTTTCTGAGTATTTATCTGAAGGGAATGAAAACACTAATTCACAAAGGTATATTCACCCCCGTGTACACTGCAGGATTATTTACAACATTGAAAATAAAGAAACAACCTAAATGCCATCAGTGGATGAATGAATGAAGAAATTGTGGTTGATAAACAGAGTGGAATCCTACTCAGCCATAATAAAGGATGAACTCTTTCGATTTACAACATGGTGGCCCTTGAAGGCATTATGCTAAGTAAAACAGGCCAGACAGAAAGACAAATACTAGAAATCGCTTACATGTAGAACCTTAAAACAAACAAAACAAAAACAAAAATGTGAGCTCACAGACAGAACAAATAGGGGCTGGCAGAAGTTTGGGGTTGGAGGTGGGAGAAATGGGTGAAGGTGTCAAAAGGAAAAAAGAAAACAAACCCAAATATAGCATCTTTTTTTTTTTTTTTTCAATTAAGTAATCTGTACCCCCAACATGACTCAAACTCACAACCTGGAGATCAAGAGTCACACACTCCACTTACTCAGCCAGCCAGGGTCCTGGAATTGTCGCATCTTCCGATACTCAATGTATGGAGAAAGGGGAAACTAATTGAATCTATGGTATTTTGAGGACTAGGTACTCTACTCCACAGCAGTGCCCCTTTGTCCCACAACAGCTAACCCTCGCCATAGCTGCCCTGCTGCCCTGAGTGTTGCAACTGATGTCCTGCCCTGTCACTCCCAGTGCCCCTACCACTCTCTTGTGAACACCCAGGACTCTGCCACCCTGCTGCATCACTCTCCAGTGTTTCTACTGGCCTGGTGCCTGCATTTCCAACAGCACCACCTCTGCTACCATGGCCACCCTGCTGCTCCTGCCCATCTCCACCACCCCGCCCTGAACCCAAGCCATGCCATGCCATTGCCAGGCAGCTGCTGCACCACTGGTCCCTCCCAAACACATCCGGGCCAATCCCTTCCCGCTTCGCCTCCACATCTGCTGCCATCCATCTGCACTTCCTTAAGTCACTGCCTTCCTCAAGTCATTGCTGTCTCACTGGCCCCCACTGCCATTTCTTCACTGCATATGTCCCCTTGCTGTCACAGCTGTGCAGATCCCTTGCCCTGCCCATACAGCTATTAACCTGATGCTCTTGCCCTGATGGTCCGACCAAACACCCCCAAAATGCTACCGCTTGTCGGCCCCCCATCCCTGCTCCAGTGCCTCCAGATTCCCTCCCTGTTGACCTGCTGCTGCCGCCCCACTCATCCCAGCCTTCTCCCAATGCTGCTACTTCCTGGGTGCCCTTGCCTTGTGATGTTGCCGCCCGCAGCACACCCCTCATACTGTCCACCTTACCACCGCTGCTGTAGCTAAGCTTCTGCCCTGTGCCCCAGGCCACTGCTGACCTTCACTGTCCAGTCCCCACTGACATGCATTAAGGCCTACCCCGCCCTTCATGCCCTTCCTTTGCAGTTGCTGTGCCGCTGCCTCCCAGCTGTTCCTATCCCCCCTTCTCTCCACGCCACCACCTGCTTGCAACCCTACATGCACCTGTGCAGCCATGCTGTCCCACACCCCCCACCACCATGCTCATTACTGTCCTGCTGCCCCACTGCATTGCTGCTACCATCCCTTTGTGCTCTCCCTGCACCTCTACCCTGCCGGGTGCCCCACACCCCCACTACCAATCCCCTGCCCTCACTGTCATTGCCCCCTTACCGCCACCCTGCTTCTGATCTGCTGCTGCCCTATGTCCCACTCTTGCCCTATGTCCTGCTGCTGCCCTGTGTCCCGTTGCTGCTGGTCTTTGTAGCCCAGGCCTATGCAGCCCTGCCCTGTTGACTTGTATGCCTGGCCCACCTGCCATGCTGCCCCCCGTGCTGCTCCAGCCCCCTTCCCTGCAACTACCACCTAGTGCTAACCCTGCCCCCTACTCTGGAGCCTTCCTGATTCCCTACCCCTGTTGCCATGCTGCTGTCGCCCCATGAGTCCTACTCCACCTTCCCCTCACTGGAACCACCATGCTGCCCCCACAACATGAGCCACTCTCACCGTGCTGCACCCCCATCCACAGCGCCCCCACTTACAGCCAACATTGCCTCTCCGCTGCTACCCTGGGTCCCCGCTGCTTCTGCTATCAGTGATCCCACCCTGTAGACACGCACCAAGCCCAGCAAAGCCAGGCCCTTGCTTCACTGCCTGACCCACCATGCCATGATATTGACATCCTGCTTATACCCAGCTACTCTTGCCAAGGCCCAAGCGACACTACCGCCTAGCTACTCCCCTCCCCCCACTCCGATGCCTCCAGTCTACCAAGCGTGTGGCTGCCCAGCACGTCCACGACACCCTGCTATGCTACCAGCTTGCTGTCCCCCAAAAATGCACCCCTGCCCCACTGCTCTGCCCCCACACAGGCCCCCTTACTGCCTTGCTGCCTCTGTACTGAACCCCCGGCCTCTGCTGTGCTTCACTGCCCCACCTTGTTGGCATGCAATATGAGCAGATCCAGCAAGCCAGCCAAGCTGTTGCTGTGTTGCTGCCTCAGGGCTGGTCCCACAATCCCTATGTTGCCCTGCTGCCTATATTCCACGCCCCCCCACAGGTGCCACACGGCTGCCCCACTCGGGTGTCACACAGCTTCCCCTTACCACAAGAAGCTCCCCCTCCTTGTAGCAGTGTTGCCTGGTGACACCCCCACTCCCTCCCCCGCTGGCCCCGCCCCCTGAGTGTCCTAACCTCTCTGCCACCTCCTCGCCCCCATGGAACTTGGCTGCCTTGACCGCCACACCATGACACTGATGCCCCGCTGAAGCCAGTCTGTTCCCTCTCCTCCACCCGCCACGACCGAGTAGTTGCTTCCCCCTCCACCTGCTGCGTTGCCTCGCCGCTGCCACGCGCATTACTGCTTCGCATGCCCACCCCCTTGCCCCCCTCACGCTGCCACCATCTGTCTGCCCCCAACATGTACCCTTACCAACCTGCTGTACACCCCCACAACCCCCTTTACCACTGCTGCCGCCGCTCTACTGTTGCCCTGTGTCCCAGCCTCTACTGTGCTTTGGTGCCCCGCCCCCTTGACGTGCACTATGGGCCCGCCCACCACACCTGCCCCACTGATGCTGCCCGTCCCCTTGATATGTATGATGGACCCGCGCACCCCGCCCTCCTAACTACTGCTACCCCGACCCATTGACGTGCACAATGGGCCCGCCCACCACGGGCTCCTAACTGTTGCTTCCCCGCCCCCTTGATTTGCACGATGGGCCCACACACCATGCCCTCATAACTGCTGCTCTTCCTGCCACTTGACCTGCACTATGGGCCCATCCACCACGTCCTCCTAACTTTGATGCCCTGTCCCCTTACGTGCACGTTGGGCCGGCCCATCAACACCCTCCTACCTGTTGATGCCCCTCCCCCTTGACGTGCACGATGGGCCCGCCCACCACGCCCGCCCTGCTGCTGTTTTCCCGCCCCCCTGACGTGAACCATGTGCCTGCCCACCACGCCATCCTAACTGTTGCTGCACTGCTGCCTGGGGCTGCTCCCACCTTCTCACCCCCTCTGCTGCTGCCTAGATTCTACCAGGTGCCACACAGCTCACACTCCTCCCAGTGCCACTACTGCCTGCCCCCATCCCTGCCTCTAATGACCCCTGCTCCATCCCCTGTGATCTCATCCCCCTTCCTCAGTGTTATCTCCTGGCTGCCAACTCCTTAGGCCCATACAGCCCGCCCACCATGCCAGGACGTTAACGCCCCGCTGACACCTGGCTGGTTCTGCCTCCCCCACATGCCACGACTGCCTAACGGCTTCCCCCTCCCCCTGCTCCATTGCTTCCCCGCTGCCAGGTGTATTACCGCGCTACTTCCACCCTGAATATCTGTCGCCCTCCCCGCACAGCTCCCATTGCTACCTTCACATGGACACCTGCCACCCTGTTGTGGCCCTCACACTGCCCACCTTACTTCAGCTGCCGCCGCTCGGCTGCCCTGTGCCCCTGGCCACTGCGGAGCTTTGGCGCCCCGCCCCCTTGATGTGCAGGATAGGCCCTCCCAACACTCTCACCTAACTGCCCCGCCCCCATGACGTGCACAATTGGCCCGCCCACCATGCCCTNCCGCCCACCATGCCCTCCTAACGTTGCTGCAACGCCCCCTTGATGTGCGCTGTGGGCCCGCCCACCACGCCCACCTAACTGCTGCTGCCCTGCCCCCGTGACGTGCACTGTGGGCCTGCCAACCACATACTTCTAACTGCTGCTGCCCTGCCCCCATGATGTTTACTCTGGGCACACCCACCACTCCTGCCTAACTGCTGCTGCCCCGCCCCCATGACGTGCACTCTGGGCCCGCCCAACACGCCCGCCCAGCTGCTACTGCTGCAGAGCCGCTGCCTCCGGGCTGGTCCCACCCCCACTCCCGGTTGCTGCTGCCTAGATTCCACCCACCCCCCACAGTCACTATGGGGCTGCTCCACTTGGCTGTCACACAGCTCCCCCACCACGGGCCCTCCACCACTCCCTGTGCCACTACCAGCTGGCTGTCCCCTCACATGCCTCCAATGACCCCTTCTCCCTCCCCCATTGGTCCAGTCCCCCCTACCATAGGGTCATCACCTGGCTGCCACCTCCTCCCGCTTGGGCAGCCCCACGGCCCCACCTACTACCCCATGCCATTATGGCTCCATTGCCCCACTGAGTTGCCCTTGATTCCCACTGTCAGACCCCGCCCCCCACAGCTACCACACCCCAGGGTCTTGCTGTCCCGCTGCACATCCCCCCATCGCCACTGCAGCACTCCCCAACTACTCTCCCTATCGCCCCTTCTTGCAACCCTTACTCCGCCCCCCTCCCCGCCCCACCACCTGCTGGCCTGGTGCTGCTGCCAGTGATTACAAGGCAACTGCCCCTTCCTTGGTTGCCCTGCTGCTGCTGTGTTGCCCCACTACCATGAGACTGCCGCCCTGCTGGTCATGCCCGCCCCCCACCATTAACCCCCACTTGAGTACTGTCCTGGTTCACACCCTCACTTTGCTGTTGACGCACTGTGCCCTGCCAACGCCACTGCCACCCCACTGCACCTCCCCTATGCCGCTGTGACTGTGACCCAGTGACATTGCTTCCCCGCTGCTCCCCCCATTGCCCCTGCTGCCTCACTGCACCCTCTGGTTTCTGCCTCCCCTCCCCGCTGCTGCTTCCCACCCCNGCACCCTCTGGTTTCTGCCTCCCCTCCCCGCTGCTGCTTCCCACCCCACCACTGTTGCATCCCCCATGCAGGCCCTCCTTACCACCTTACTGCTGCCCAGGAGCTGCCTGGATGATCCGACGTCACTGGTGTGCCCTGGAAATCATCAGTGGGAGACCGGCCCTAAGAGAATTTCTGCAAAGGGACTGGAGGCAGGTGTGTTCTGGAAGTGGGTTGGAGGTAGAGGCATGGGGGTAAATTCCAAGAAGGAAAATGTTAACATAATTATGTTAAGTGTTAAAATAGCCTAAAGAGCTAAATTTAAAGTGCTTTTAATGTTTCCTTCTTTTCCGTACAGTGACTTTATTCATCATATTGTGCACCTGAAAATAATATAATCTCAAGTTAACTAACTAGAATGAAAATAAAAACTGTAAAAAAAGATAAATACAAATCTTTTAACATCATGCATCGATTGATATACAGACATTAAGGGAACAGCTTGCATAATAAAATGTGTATATGTGTCTAGGTGTTCTTTCTCAACCAAGCCTAGTCAAAATCATGGAAAAGATGAGTTTTATTTCTCTTCAGAATCACTCACTGCTCTGGGCTTTCATGTATAGTGTACATACATGTGAACAAGCTTTTCTCAAAAACTAAAAATACTAAAAAAAAAAAAAAACTCCCAAGAACCAGCAGTAGATGTCCACTGTAGAATCGCATGAACAGAAATGCCATCATTAGCTTTGTTGTATGAGAAGACCTTGGGATATACTCATTAGAGAAATAAGTGTCAAGTGAAATGCATCATAAACAAGAACTTCTCGCTTACCATAATGCTCATTGGGGAACTTAAGACTCCATTTTATTTGTATCTGATCAACAGAAAAATCAAAACTTAACAGCATACATAGCCCAGTCGTTATATTAAATTTATGCTTTGCTCTCTGTAAGTGGTAGAACTGAAACCTTGGGGCTGACTCTGTGATCATACATGTGTTACTTTTAGGATAAGATGTACATTAATTTAAGTATATGAATAAATTCACCCTCGTTATGTTTTCCACAGCAAGCATTTTCACTGACATAATTTGATGGGATCTTCATCACAGTCCAGGTGAAAGCAAAGGTAAATGTTTATGGTATATAAAAGGTAAGCAAAGGTAAATGCACAAAATAAGAATCTGTGAAATAAGACAAATGAAGCCCAGTAAGTTTTAAGACCTAATAGGCAGTATTAATTGATCTACTAATGACTTGGATAGTATCCTACCCAGTAGATAGAGGGGCGCTCCAAATGGCCACAAGAAAGAAAAGACTTCCAAGATAGCCTGTGAGATGGAGTACATAGGTGGTGCAGTCATTTAAGTGTCAAACTCTTGTTTTTGGCTCAGGTCCTGACCTCAGGGTCTTGGGATCCAGCCCTTCCCAGGGATCGGTGCTCAGCACAGAGCCTGTTTGTGTTTCACTCTCCCTCTCCCTCTAACCCCCCCCCACAAACAAATAAATCTTAAAAAATAAGACATGAAGGGAGAAAACAAAACATAATCAGCTAAGAATCCATTGTTTTAGGCAAGATAACCCTCCTAAGGGAAACATAGGGGGCCAATCAGTAGACTTCCTAGCGCTGACCAGGAAATCCCTACCTGGGCTGGCTAAAGGTTATATAGGTCTGGATGTTACAACTGCAGTTGGGTCATTATTAAGTCTTGGGTAACCAACTTAGGCCTTAAGCCATGTGAGGGCATTTTGAGCCTGTGGTTTTCCTTTTGAACAGCCCCACCTTTTGATCAGACTCTCAACTTAACTGAGACATGGGCTCTAAATTGAAGGCCTTCACACCACTCTCAGCAACTGCTCTGAAGTGCTCACAGTGCTTGTTGTTTCTCAGTGTAGTATTCAGAGTTCTTGACCTTTCTCATTAACCCTTGTGATGTTCACAGGTCACCACTGCAGTCTTACAATTTTTGAGCTGGTCATGATCTTTTTGTTTGTTTGTTTTTCTGATGTTCCAGTCTTAGAAAGATCATTAGTGTGAAGGTTAGTGTCTCTGTATTTGTATTTAGAGCTTTTGATAAAACATAAAGCACCACACAGATTATATTGATTACACTAAACAAGATAATTCCCAATGTTTGGAGTGCAATTTGAGGCTATGTACTCCAAGACTCAAAGCAATTAAAAACAAATGAGTAAGAAAGACCCTGCTGAAGGAGT
>NW_019155121.1:0-7427 GCF_002288905.1 Enhydra lutris kenyoni | reverse complement strand
CATGAATAATTTGGCCATTGTCAATTGGTATATCGACTGTCTAACTTTCAGCTCCTTCCATGAATGCTAAGTACTTGGACTCAGGAAAAACTTCAACACTAGGAATTAAAATTATTCATTTATATTAAAATTATATTTTATATATTGATGTTGAAATTGACAAGTTACGATTAAACAATTTGAAAATAAATGCTATCAGTAATCTAGATTTCAGAGAATTCTTGACTTCTCAAATTTGGGGCACTTCTCCATGTATATGAAATTATGTGTGGTATTATATTTATTTATCATTGTATGGCTTAATATCACAAAAACTTGTTTTTGCCCGAGAAAATTTTCCTTTATTCATTAACATTAAACTCACTAAATCAATCTTAAAATATTAAAATAATAATTATAATTAATAATAACTGAGAGTAAAGAATGAGTAGAGAGTATCAACAAGACTAAAAGCTGATTCTTTGCAAAGATCAACATAAGTTTATAAGCCTGGGTTTACTAAGGAGAATAAAGACATACATTACTAAAATCAGAAATGAAGGAGAGGTGATCACTAAAAATCCCATGGAAAAGTAAATGACAATAAGAAATCCTATACTCACAACTGATAAAGTAGATGAAATGGATTGATTCCTTGAAAGTCACCTTACGCCTAAAACGCATAAGAAGAAATAGATATTTTGAATCTTTTAAAGTAATTGAATCAATAGTAAATGATTTTCTAAAACAGATAAGACCAAGCTTAAAATGAGCTCACCAATGAATTCTCCCAAGCATTAAAGAAAGAAATTATACAAATTATCTACAATCTTATTTATAACATGGAAGCAGAGGATATACTTTCCAACTTATGCTGTGTTGACAGCACTACATTAATACTATAGTCAAGTACTTACAAGGAAATTATGTAACAAAGTATCACATAAATGTTAGTGCAATATCTTCAAGAAAATTTTGGTAATGATGTATGCAAAGAATTTTACACCACAACTAAGTCAGATATACAGGAGGTACGTCAGACTTGTTCAGACTTTTAAATCTTGAACAATTAGTATAATCCATCATTATACAATTATTATACATTAATTTAACATTATACAATTAGTATAATCCATTAAATCAACTAGCTGAAATAGTAAAAAAGAATACATGGTTATAATAAAAAAATTTTTAAAGGCTTTTGACAAAATACAATACCTGTTCATGATAAAAACACTCTGTAAAATAAAAATAGACATGAACTTCTTATACTTTTAAGAAATATTACCAAAAAACATACAGGTAAATTTATGGTTAATGATGGAAAAAATTGAATCTTTCCTACTAAAATCATGAAAAATGATACATTTATGTCCCACCATTGGTTCTCAATATATTGAAAAAAAAATAGTAATAATATATAAACTTATGAGGTAGAAAAACTGTCTTTGTTCACACTTAACATGAGCATCTATGTAGAAGATAGATAAAAATCTCTATTAAGAAAAAAGAAAATGAATCTAACAAGATATGTAGAAGGTCTGGGAGCAAAACTAAAAAAAAAAAATTCTGATAACCAAAATCAAAGGAGGAATAAATAAATATCCCACGTCCGTGAATAGGGAGACTTCATATTGTCAAAACGTCAGTTCTTTGCAAATGGATATACAGACTCATCGTAATCCAAATCAAAGCCCCACCAAATTATTGTGTGGATCCTAATAGATTCATTCCAAACTTAATATGGAAAAGGAAACGACACCAAAAGCTAAAACCAATATTGAAGAAGAGCAAAGTTGGCGAGCTGACATTATCCAAGTTTAAGGCAAATTATAAAATTTCAGTAATTTGCATGGCTTGATATTGATGAAAGAATAGATGGATTAATGGAACAGAATAGAAAGTCCAAGATAGACCCAACTAAATATATTCAACATGCCTTTGATAGAAGAGCAAAGGCAATATAAGAGACCAAAATAATCTTTTCAACAAATGTTGTGGGAGCCATAGGACATTCACATTCGAAAAGAGAAGGGAAGGGAAGGGGAGGAATGGAAGGAAGGAAGGAAGGAAGGAAGGAAGGAAGGAGGGAAGGAGAAAAGGAATGAAGGAGGGAGGTAAAGAATGAAGGGAGGAAATAAGGGTGGAAGGAAAGAGAGGTCAACACAAAAAATAACTCAGAACATCCTACAGGTGGATATAAAATGTGAAGCTATAAAATCCCTAGAAGAAAACATATGGAAAATATTAATAATCTTAGGTATAGGGATAGATTAGAAACACCACCAAAGATAAAACCCACAAAAGAATTAATAAGCTAAACTTCACTGTAGTAAAACTTGCACTGCTTGAGAGACAATATAAAAAAATGAGAAGCTACATGTTGGAAAAAAAATTGTAAAAATATATTTGAAAAAGGAGTAGTACCCAATATGAAAAAAAAAAACTATAAAAATAAACAACCTAATTAAAAATTGTCCAAAGATCTATAGAGACACCTACCCTAAAATGTTATAGAGATGGAGAATTTGTGTATGAAAAGATGCTGCACATTATAGATCATCAGAACTATGCATACTAAAACAACAAAGTACTAGTACTACACTCTTATTAGAATGCCTTGAAAGAACACTGACTACACCAAAAGCTGACAAAAATGTGGAATACAAATTCTCACTCATTGCATGTGAAATATAAAATGGTCCACCCACTTTGCAAGATAGTTTAGGAGGTTTTTTTGAAAACTAAACATTTTCTTATAATATTATCTGGCAATAGTGCTCCTTTGTTTTTATGCAAATAATCTGAAAACTTAGTGTAAATAGTTTTACTCATAATTGCCAAACTTGATTTCAACTAAGGTATCCTTTAGCAATTGAATAAATACATAAACTTAGGTACATTTGGACAATGGAATATAATTCAGTGTTAAGAAATTAGCTGTGAAGACATAAGAAAACATGAAAGAACTTAAAATGTATGGTACCAAAGAAAAAAGCCATTCTAAAAAGTTCTAGGAAAAGCAAAACTATGAAGACCAAGAAGAATAATAATTGCCAGAGATTAAGTGTGTAATGCAAAGAAGGGAAGAATAGAAAGAGCCTAGAGGATTTGGGATGCAGTGGAACTATTACTGTATGATACTAAAATGGTGAGTACATGTCATATATTTGTTAAGACTTACAGAATACGTAGCACCAAAAATGAACTGTAATTAAAATTATGGCCTTGGAATATTAATGGCATGTCAGTGTACGTACCTCTGTTGTAACAAATGTACTACGGTGGTACAGGATGAAAAGATTGGGGGAGGTTATATGTGTGTGTGAATAGGCAGTGTCTGGGAATTCTGTTCTTTGTACTCTATTTGGCCATGAACCTAAAACTGCTCTATAGATAAAATCTATTAATTTCAAAAATATGAAGAAACGAATACCCAACTTTTGTAGCAACATGGACGGGACTAGAAGAGATTATGCTGAGTGAAATAAGTCAAGCAGAGAGAGTCAATTATCATATGGTTTCACTTATTTGTGGAGCATAAAAAATAGCATGGAGGACATGGGGAGTTAGGAGAAGGGAGTTGAAGGAAATTGGAAGGGGAGGTGAACAATGAGAGACTATGGACTCTGATAAGCAATCTGAAGGGTTTGAAGAGGTGGGGGGGTGGGAGGTTGGGGGAACCAGGTGGTGAATATTAGAGAGGGCATGGATTGCATGGAGCACTGGGTGTGGTACAAAAAACAATGAATACTGTTATGCTGAAAATAAATTTAAAAAATGATTAAAAAAATATGAAGAAATGACCGGTGGCTCGGGCAGAGATTTTTTAAAAATAAATTAGCTCTAATCCTAAAATACCTTATTTGATTCACTGAAACATGCTTTCCGCTCCATTTACATTTTTCTCCTTAACTTATTTTAACCAGGTACCTGATTTCTCTTTCAGGAGCTCTGGCTATTGTGAATGCAGTGCCCTTCTTTGCTTTGGATGGTCAGTGGATTCTAAATGCTTTCCTAGATGGCACCCTTTCCTCAGTGATTGGAGATAATGAAATGAAAGGTCTGATAGGATTTTTGATCTTACTTGGTGGTAGTGTGATTTTGGCTGCCAATGTGACCCTGGGACTCTGGCTGGTTACAGTACAATAATATTCACACTCATCTGGGAGGATTTCTGAATTACAGTATATTGCTATGTTACAACATTTATAGCCATCAACACCTTACCAGTATGAAATGTAATGTATTTCCTTAAAATTACATCTTAACCTATAATTCTGAGCTCTTCTTATACCCATGGTATCCAAACTGTGGGTTGGAGAGTAAACAAAGTAAATAAAAACTGCAGTAATTGCATTTCGGTTTTAAAAGCATAACACGTTTTAGATGCTTGGAACAGTTTCTAAACAAGTACAAGTGCATGTTATACCATCACACATAACCAAATGTTGTGTTAAAGTGGTATAAAGGAGAACAGAATTGGATANAACCAAATGTTGTGTTAAAGTGGTATAAAGGAGAACAGAATTGGATAGAACTAATCAGATAAAAACATTTTTATAAAGCATCATTAAAAATCAGAATTTTAAAGAAACCAGATTTGGGGCAACTGGGAGAGTGAGCATTTTCTTGGCCAATGTCTCTTGTCTTTTAACTTTTTTGGAAAGTATTTTTAAACCGATGGTGTATTGTTTTCTACCCTGAAAACTTAAGCCTGCTTACAATTAATTTAATAAAATCAAATGAAATAATGTACAGACATGAAAGGGGAAATTTTGGAAATAATACCTATGGTTTCATGAGACATGCTTTGCCCCAAAGAGTTGCATTTTGATAATGTGCCTTTATTCCCTCATAAAGCAGAATTGGTTTTGACATTCAGGATAATTTTCACAGTGTCTCATATCTGTAGCATGTGAAACAATGGACTTAAGAGTTGAACATTCAGAAGTAAACTGGGTCTTCTTGAAAGCACAAAAGCAACTCTTCAGCAATCCTTGTAACCATTCTCTATAGGGCCTGGAACCCCTTTGGCTTGGACATTTTATGTTGTGGTATTAGGGCCCCATGTGGCCTGCCAGGTTCCAGATTCAAGAATGTCCAGAGCTGTGCTCTGTTCTTGTTCCCTGCTCCCATGGTCTGCTCTGCTTTTTGAGTAAATGCTAAGTTCTTACCCTCCATCTTTCCCTAAACTACTTCCAGTGAGTTGATGAGAGACTTTATAGTACTATAAGAATGGTCACACATAAGCGCATATGTGAATTTGCCTGGAAAACCTAGGACCCTCCCCAAGAAAAAACACTGCCTGGTTCAGGATCTTTTAGATCTGAAATGCAGATCTAAATGTAGATCCACTATGCAGATCCACTGTGCCTGGGTGGCACAGCCAGTTAAGCTTCCACCTGCTGATTTCAGCTCAGGTCATGATCTCAGCGTCATGAGATTGAGCCCTGCATCAGGCCCTGCCTTGAGTGTGCAGTGTGCTTCAGATTCTCTCTCTCTACCTCCCCTTGTCCCTCTGTCGCTCCCCCACCCTTACCTCTCTCTTTTGTTGTCTAAATCCAAAAACAAACAAATAAATAGATCTGACAGGCAACAATTGGAAATTTAGCAAATCAACAGGCCTGTGTGAAGATTAGTCCTAGAAGTGTTTGAGCATGATGTTTCTTTTGATTGCAAAAAAAAAAGTACATAGTTCTTTCATGCATGCAAAGCAGTAACTTCTCTAATTGAGGTATCCTTTTTTAGATCACTTACTTGTTTTTTCACACTAAAGGAACATCTTAGATAATCCTTTTAGAGTTTACTCCAGACTTTTGTCCTAAGCAAATCACAATTGACCCCTGCACAACTCATATTTGAATTGTACAGGTTCACTTATATGCAGGTTTTTCCACAATCCAGTACTGTAAACTGTATTTTCTCTTCCTTTTGATTTTCTTAATAACACTTCCCTCCAGCCTATTCTATTAACAACTTAGTATCTGATACATATATAGTAAATACGTGTTAATTGACTATGTTCTTGGCAAGTCTTCTGATCATCAAAAGGTTTATTGGCAGTTACATTTTGGGGGAGTCTAAAGTTATATGTAGAATTTTACACTTGAGGCAGTTCAGCATCCTTAACTGCCACATTTTCATGGGTCAGTTATATATATTATATCACATATATAATGTATATTATAATTTAACATTTTAGTAAAGCAGTTAATACTAGCCCTGAAACCAGAAAAATCATTAGTTTATCCCAGGAAAACATATTCTATTCTTAGATAGTTATATTTCATCACACCTTAGTAGTACAGTAATTATCAAGATTCTTTGGATGATTATATTATATTAGAAAGGCCACATTACATCAGAAAGGAAATATTTGCTTGTCTCTAGCTGGAATGTATGTGAAGAACCGTATTTGCATATGTGCCATAGTTCATTTCTTATACATGCTTAATAAATATGGTTTACACAATTAAGATCAGTGTTGTTGATTGAATCCAAAAGAATGTTTGTATTTAATTAAACTATAAAAATTGTCATTATAATTATGTCATTAGGTATATAATGTCAATATAATTATGACATTAAAAAACTTGAAAGGCCTTTCTGTTTCTGGCATATTATTTTCTTTATGGAAATTACCCGTTTTGGTTTCTGTAAGTCAATTCAAAAATGAATTTTGAATATTCATTCAAAAAATGAAATTATTTTGCATTTTAAGGAAGTATTACTAATAGTTAAGATTTATTTTCAGTTTCTACTCTGCATTGTATACATTTCACCCATAATCTACAAAAAATGTGTACATTCTTTTCAGCACTTCAGGTTAAAAAGCCATGCAATTAAACTTGCCTCTTAATAATTGTCCTTATAGTACATTGTTCTAATGATAAATTGTAAACGTGTGCTTTGTGAGTATGTGAAGTTAGTCAATATCTCATCCTAAGGTATTTATTTGCATACACACACACTAATGGTACACGAGTACTTTTTTTTCAATTATTTGACTTAAGCTTGAGGTATCTTAGAGATAACTTCATGCTGACCAATAAGGGAACACATGTGTTCCAGCATCTTAGGCTTTCCTATTTTCTCTGTCTTTCTCTGCTTTTTATTTACTTTTTGTATTGAAGCACATGCCACATTATCTTAGATTTGGGTGTACACTATGGCAATTTGCTATTTATATACATCACAAAACAATCACCATAGGAGTAGTTACTATCAATCACTATATAAAGTTATTACAATATGACTGACCATACTTCCTGTGTAATGCTTAACATCCCTGTGATTTATTTTATAACCAGAAGTTTGTAACTCTTATCTCTTTCACCTGTGTTGCCCATTCTTTTACCTGCCCCCCTTCTTGGAAACAAGTTTGTTCTCTGCGTTTACGAGTCTGTTTTGTTTTGATTGCTTATTTCTTTTGTTTTGAAGTTTCC
>NW_019155120.1:3514-7431 GCF_002288905.1 Enhydra lutris kenyoni | reverse complement strand
ATCAGCCTCAGTAACCCGTTACTTAGATGGACAGATACACACAGAACACTCCATCCAAAAGCAGCACATGGAATGCACTCCTCTCAAGTGCACCTAGAACATTCTCCACCATAGGTCATATGTGGGGCCACAAGACAAGTCAATAAACTCCAGAAGCCTAGGATTTTCCCAAATAATGAGTGAAACCAAATCGACCATCTTTTCCAAACACAGTGGTATAGAACTAGAAATCAATTACAAGAAGAAAACTGGGAATTCATAAACACAGATACTAAACAACATGCTACTGAACAACCAATTGAGTTCATGGGCAAACTGAAGTAGGAACACAGAAATACTTTGAGACAAATGAAAAAATAATATAATCAAACAAAAGTTATGGAATGCAGTAAAACAGGTTTTAAAATGCGGCACCCGATTATTCAGTGGAGCGCTGTTACTCTTGATCTTCTGGTTTTGAGTTTCAACCCCACACTGGGCGTAGAGATCACTTTAATTTTTTGAAGATGTCATTTATTTATTTGACACAGAGGGAGAGAGAGAGAGAGAGCCTGAACAAAGTGGAAGGAGCAGCAGGCAGTAGAAGAGGGAAAAAGTGGTTCCCCATGCTGACCAGAGAGCTGACAGCACTCAATTCCAGGACCCTAAATTCATTACCTGAGCCAAAGTCCAATGTCTAACAGAATGAGCCACACAGGCACCCCTTAGAGCTAACTTTAAAAAAAAAAAGTGGTTCTAAGAAGGAAGTTTATAGTGATACAGGCCTAACTCAAGAAACAAGAAACATCTCAAATAAAGAACCTAACTTGGTTCCTCAAGGAGACATAAAAAGAACAAATGAAGTCCAAAGTTAATAGAACAAAGGAACACATCAGAACTGAAATAAGTGAAATACAGACTAAAAAGACAACAGAAAGATAAAAAAAAATAAAACATAAAACAACAAGAACAACAGATCAACAAAGAGCTGATTCTTTGAAAAGAACAAAGCTGACAGAGTCTCAGCCAGACTCAAGCTAACAGAAAAGAAAGAGAACTCATCATCAGAAATGAAAGAGATGTTCCCTGATACCATAGATATGCAAAGGCTCATAAGAAAGTCCTATGAACAATTACACCCCAACAAGCTGGATAATCCAAAAGAAAAGGATACATTCCCAGAAACATACAACCTGCCAAGACTGAATCCTGAAGAAACAGAAATTCTGAACAGACCAATGACCAGTAGGGAGATTAAATAAGAAATCAAAAACTTCCAACAAGCAAAAGTCCAGGACTCCATGGTTTCACTGGTGAATTCTACGAATCATCCACAGAAAAAAAAAAAAAAAAAAAAAAAAAGAATCCCAAGCCTTCTCAAACTGCCAGAAAAACAAGAGGAAAGAATTTTCCCCACCTCATTTTATGAGGCCAGTGAGGCCCCTATGGAAACCTCCCAAGGTGCCCCAAGAAAATGAGAGACTAGTATCTGTGATGAACATAGACATAAAAATCCTCACCCAAATATCAGCAAACCGAATCCTAGAATACAGGAAGAGGTATGATCCAGTAAGATTTAATGTCAGGGATGTAATGGCGGTTCAATATCCACAAATCAAACAGATGTGTCGCATTCACAAAACGAAGGATCAACATCATAGGACCATCTCAACATATGCAGAAAAAGCATTTGATAGCGCTGCTACCAAATTACTGCCCCCCCCCATCTGTGCTTCTGCTTCCTGGCTGGTCCCCACATCCCGTACCACAGCCACCCCACTGTGCCATGCCCCAAATGCCACCCTGCTGTGCCCCACACACCCGCCACTGTCCCTTCCACCCCCCATTGCTGACAGACCACTGCCACCAGCACTGGCACCCTCCACCCTGCTACTCCACAGCAGTGCCCCTCAGTCCCACAACAGCTAACCCTCACCATAGCTGCCCTGCTGCCCTGAGTGTTGCAACTGATGCCCTGCTCTGTCACCCCCAGTGCCCCTACCACTCCCTTGTGCACCCCCAGGACTCTGCTACCCTGCTGCGCCACTCTCCAGTGCTTCTACTGGCCTGGTGCCTGTGTTTCCAAAAGCACCACCTCTGCTACCGTGGTCACCCTGCTGCTCCTGCCCATCTCCACCACGCCCCCCACACCCAAACCACGCCATGCCATTGCCAGGCAGCTGCTGCCCCACTGGTCCCTCCCAACCACATCCAGGCCAATCACTCCCTGCTTCGCCTNCTGGTCCCTCCCAACCACATCCAGGCCAATCACTCCCTGCTTCGCCTCCACGTCTGCTGCCATCCAACTGCACTTCCTTAAGTCACTGACTTCCTCAAGTCACTGCTGTCTCACTGCCCCCCACTGCCATTTCTTCACTGCATACTCCCCTTGCTGCCGCAGCTGTGCAGAGCCCCTGCCCTGCCACACAGCTATTAACCTGATGCTCTTGCCCTGCTGGTCCCACCAAACACCCCCGAAATGCTACCGCCTGTCGGCCCCCCATCCCTGCTCCAGTGCCTCCAGATTCCCTCCCTGTTTTGACCTGTTGCTGCCGCCCCACTCATCCCACCCTTCTCCCAGTGCTGCTACTTCCTGGGTGCCCCCGCCTCGTGACCCTGCCATCCGCAGCACATCCCTCATACTGTCCACCTTACCACTGATGCTGTAGCTAAGCTTCTGCCCTGTGCCCCAGGCCACTGTTGACCTTCACTGTCCAGTCCCCACTGACATGCGTTAAGGCCCTACCCCACCCTTCATGCCCTTCCTGTGCAGTTGCTGTGCCGCTGTCTCCCAGTTGGTTCCATGCCCCCTTCTCCCCACGCCACCACCCGCCTGCCACCCCACATGCACCTGTGCAGCCACGCTTTCCCGCCCCGCCCACCACCATGCTCATTACTGTCCTGCTGCCCCAACACATTGCTGCTACCTTCCCTCTGTGCTCTCCCCGCACCTCTACCCTGCCAGGTGCCCCACACGCCCACTACCAATCCCCTGCCCTCACTGTCCTTGCCCCCTTACCACCACCCTGCTTCTGATCTGCTGCCACCCTGTGTCCCACTCTTGCTGCTGCCCTGTGTCCCATTGCTGCTGGTCTTCATAGCCCAGCCTTGTGCAGCCCTGCCCTGTTGACTTGCATGCCTGCCCAGCTGCCACGCTGCCCCCCTGCTGTTCCAGCCCCCCTCCCTGCAGCTACCACCTAGTGCTACCCCTGCACCCCACTCTGGAGCCTTCCTGATTCCCTACCCCTGTTGCCACGCTGCTGCCACCCCACGAGTCCTACTCCACCTTCCCCGCACTGGTACCACCAGGCTGCCCCACAACATGAGTTGCTCCTACCGTGCTGCACCCCTGTCCACTGCACCCCCACTTACAACCACCATTGCCTCTCTGCTGCTATCCTGGGTCCCCACTGCTTCTGCTATCAGTGGTCCCGCCCTGTAGACATGCACCAGGCCCAGCAAAGCCAGGCCCTTGCTTTACTGCCTGACCCACCATGCCATGACATTGACATCCCACTTATACCCAGCTAGTCCTGCCCAGGCCCAAGGGACACTACCGCCTAGCTACTCCCCTCCCCCCACTCCGATGCTTCCTGTCTGCCAAGCGTGTGACTGACCAGCATGTCCACCCCCCTGCGCTGCTAACAGCTTGCTGCCCCCCAAAAATGCACCCCTGCCATCCTGCTGTGCCCCCCCAGACCCCCTTACTGCCGTGCCGCCTCTGTCCTGTGCCCACGGCCTCTGCTGTCTTCGCTGCCCCACCTTGTTGGCATGCAATATGAGCAGGTCCAGCAACCAGCCAAGCTGTTGCTGTGCTGCTGCCTCAGGGCTGGTCCCACACTCCCTACGCTGCCCTGCCGCCTATATTCCACCCCCCACAGGTGCCACACGGCTGCCCCACTCGGGTGTCATGCAGCTTCCCCTTACCACAAGAAGCT
>NW_019155120.1:0-3498 GCF_002288905.1 Enhydra lutris kenyoni | reverse complement strand
GCTGCCCCACTCGGGTGTCATGCAGCTTCCCCTTACCACAAGAAGCTTCCCCTCCCTGTACCAGTGCTGCCTGGTGACACCCCCTCACCCTCCCCCGCTGGCCCCGCCCCCTGAGTGTTCTAACCTCTCTGCCACCTCCTTGCCTCCATGGAGCTTGGCAGCCTTGCCCGCCACAACATGACACTGACGTCCTGCTGATGCCAGGCTGGTCCCTCCCCTCCATCGGCCATGGACGAGTAGCTGCTTACCCCTCCCCGTGCTCTGTTTCCTCACCGCGGCCACGCGCATTACTGCTTCACATGCCCGCCCCCCTGCCACCCTCACACTGCCACCATCTTGCTGCCCCCCATATGTACCCTTACCACCCTGCTATACGCCCCACACAACCCCATTTACCACTGCTGCCGCCGCTCCTCTGTTGCCCTGTGTCCCAGCCTCTACTGTGCTTTGGTGACCAGCCCCCTTGACGTGCACAAAGGGCCCGCCCACCATGCCTGCCCCACTGATGCTGCCCATCCCCTTGGTATGGGCATCCTAACTGTTGCTGCCCTGCCCCATTACCCGCATGATGAGCCCACCCACCACGCCCTCCTAACTGTTGCTGCCGGGTCCCCTTGACCTGCACGATGGGCCCGCCCACCACGTCCTCCTAATTTTGATGTCCCACCCCCTTGACGTGCACGATGGGCCCGCCCATCACGACCGCCTAACTGTTGAAGCCCCGCCCCCTTGACGTGCCTGATGGGCTCGCCCAACACCCACGACCCGCTGCTGTTGCCCCGCCCCCTTCACGTGAACCCTGGGCCAGCCCACCACGCCATCCTAACTGTTTCTGCACCGCTGCCTGGGGCTGCTCTCACCCTCTCACCCCCTCTGCTGCTGCCTAGATTCCACCAGGTGCCACACAGCTCACATTCGACCCAGTGCCACTACTGCCTGCCCCCATTCCTGCTTCTGATGACCCTTGCTCCCTCCCCTGTGATCCCATCCCCCTTCCTCAGTGTTATATCCTGGCTGCCAACTCCTCAGGCCCATTCAACCCCACCCACCATGCAATGACGTTGACACCCGCTGACGCCCGTTTGGTTCCGACTCCCCCCACACGCGACGACTGCCTAACGGCTTCTCCCTCCCCCTGCTCCGTTGCCTCCCCACTGCCAGGTGTATTACCATGCTACTTCCACCCTGAATATCTGCCCCATTCCCCGCACAGCTCACACTGTTACCACCACATGCACCCCTGGCACCATGCTGTGCCCCTCACACTGCCCGCCTTACCTCAGCTGCCGCCGCTCTGTGCCTACCCTGTGCACCTGGCCTCTGCCGTGCTTCGGCACCCCGCCCCCTTGACATGCACGTTGGGCCTGCCTAACTCGCCTAACTGTCGCTGTCCCGCCCCCATGATGTACACTGTGGGCCCGCCCACCACGCTTGTCTAACTGTTGGTGCCCTGCCCCCATGACGTACACAATGGGCCCGCCCATCACGCCCTACTAACCGCTGTTGCCCAGCTCCCTTGATGTGCGCTGTGGGCCCGCCCACCATACCCGCCTAACTGCTGCTGCCCCGCCCCCATGAAGTGCACTCGGGCCGCCCACCACGCCCGCCCCAATGCTACTGCTGCAGAGGCGCTTCCTCCGGGCTTGTCCCACCCCCACTGCCGGTTGCCTCTGCCTAGATTCCACCCACCCCCCACAGTTGCTGCAGGGCTGCCCCACTTGGCTGTCACACAGCTCCCCAACCACCACTGGCCCTCCACCGATCCCTGTACCACTACCGCTTGGCTGTCCCCTCACCTGCCTCTGGTGACCCCTGCTCCCTCCCCCATGGATCCCTCCCCCCTACCATAGGGTCATCACCTGGCTGCCACATCCTCCCGCTTGGGCAGCCCCACGGCCCCACCTATTACCCCATGCCATGATGGCCCCAGAGCCCCAATGAGTTCTCATTGATTCCTACTGCCACACCCCGCCCATCACAGCTACCGCACCCCAGGGTCTTGCTCTCCTGCTGCACATACCCCCATCGCCACTGCAGCCCTCCCCAACTACTCACCAAGTCACCCCTTCTTGCCACCTTGACCCTGCCCCCCTCCCCACCCCACCACCCGCTGGCCTGGTGCTGCTGCCAGTGAACACAAGGCAACTGCCCCTTCCTTGGTTGCCCTGCTGCCGCTGCCATGCCCCACTACCATGAGACCGCCACCCTGCTGGTCCTGCCCCCCGCACAATTAACCCCCACTCAAGTACTATCCTGTTTCACCCCCCCCACTCTGCTGCTGACCCACCGTGCACTGCCAATGCCACTGCCACCTCACTGCACCTCCCCAATGCCGCTGTGACAGTGATCCAGTGACATTGCTTCCCCGCTGCTCCCCCCGTTGCCCCTGCTGCCTCACTGCACCCCTCTGGTTTCTGTCTCCCCTCCCCGGTGTTGCTTCCCACCCCACCTTCGCATCCCCCATGCAGGCCCACGATACCACCCTTCTGCTGCTGCTCCGAAGTCACTGGCGTGCCCTGGAAATCATCAGTGGGAGACCGCCCCTAAGAGAATTTCTGCATAGGGACTGGCAGCAGGTGTGTTCCGGAAGTAGGTTGGAGGTATAGGCATGGGGGTAAATCCCAAGAAGGAAAATGTTAGCATAATTATTGTAAGTGTTAAAATAGCCTAAAGAGCTAAATTTAAAGTTCTTTTAATGTCTCCTTCTTTTCCATACAGTGACTTTATTCATCATATTGTGCACCTGAAAATAATAAAATCTCAAGTTAACTAACTGGAATGAACATTAAAACTGTAAAAAAGATAAATAGAAATTTTTTAACATCATGCATCGATTGACATACAGACATTAAGGGAACAGTTTGCATAATAAAATGTGTATATGTGTCCAGGTGCTCTTTCTCAACCAAGGCTGGTCAAAATCATGGAAAAGATGAGTTTTATTTCTCTTCAGAATCACTCACTATTCTGGGCTTTCATGTATAGTATATATACATATGAACAAGCTTTTCTCAAAAACTAAAAGAAAAAAAGGCTCCAAGAACCAGCACTAGATGTCCTCTGTGGAATCGCATGAACAGAAATCCCCTCATTAGCTTTGTTGTATGAGAAGACCTTGGGAGATACTCATTAGAGAAATAAGTGTCAAGTGAAATACATTATAAACAAGAACTTCTCCCTTACCATAATGCTCACTGGGGGAACTTAACACTCCATTTTATTTTTCTCTGATCACCAGAAAAATCAAAACTAACAGCACACATAGCCCAGTCGTTATATTAAGTTTATGCTTTTCTCTCTGATCGCTAACAGTTCTACCGCCTAGAACTGAAACCTTGGGGCTGACTCTGTGATCATACATGTGCTACTTTTAGGATAAGATGTACATTAATTTAAGTATACGAATAAATTCACCCTCGTTATGTTTTCCGCAGCAAGCATTTTCACTGAAATAATTTCATGGGATCTTCATCACAGTCCAGGTGAAACAAAGGTAAA
>NW_019155119.1:3650-7452 GCF_002288905.1 Enhydra lutris kenyoni | reverse complement strand
GTATTTTTCTTCTGTTGGGCATTCCTCCTCCTAGTCATTTTGGTGAGAGATGACTGAACAGATGTAGCTGGTTGTATCGATTGTGGTGCAGTCTGGGTGCACCCTGGAACACTTCTGAGCAATCAGGATTCCCCACCCAAATGAGAGAAAAAAGAAAAGAAAAAGAAAAAAGAAAAAAAAAAGAGAGAGAGAGAGAGAGAGACAGGAAAGAAAGGGAAGATGAAAGAGAAGTTTCAGCCCAAATGGGCCCCAAGGTAAGATTTATGAGGTATACAAACAAAAACAGATAAAAAGACTGATAAAAGTATATAACAAGAGAAAAAAAAATATATGCAAATAAAGGAAGAACCTTATCGAAAAGAACCTCAAGTGTAAGATATATATGCTATCAGGACAAATACAAAAACACAGAAACACTGGTGGAAGAAAAAGATGGGAGAGTGGTTATAAATTCTCAGTGTGGGCGAGGAAGGTTGTTTTGATTCTTCCTGGATGTATCTTGATATCTTTGTTAAAGGACTCAACTTTCCTAGGCTAAAGGGGGATTAAAAATTGGTTTACCTATAGGGGTAGTATTGATTGGGGAAAGGGGATTACTTTGAAGTTTAACTCTATATGAATATTAGAAAATAAAAATAAAAGTGGAATAAACTAGACTAAACTAAAATTTAAAAAAAATTCAAAAAATAGAAATGCAAAAGAAAAACACAGGTATATGTATCAAAAAGTTCAGGTTAGAAGGTTATTATGGAATTTGATGTACTGGACAACTCCCTGTGATGGTAAATAGGTTAAAAAATTATCTATATTAAAAAAATGAGCCAGAGTAGTAGGAACAAATTAAAAATAAAAGTTGTCCTGTGAAGTAGTGGTGGTGGTTTTCTTGTAGTCTTTTTTTTTTTTTTTTCTTTCCTGGTTGGTTTTCTGGGGCAGGGGCCTGCCACGTGGGTTTTCAGTCAATGGTGTTCCCTGAGTTAAGTCCTCCAGTCCCCCTCAAGGGGGTGGGCTCTGAGGAAACCGGTTTTTTCAGGCTGTTGTTCTCTGGAGGTTTTTATGTTTGTTCACCTTTTTTTTTTTTTCCTCTCACCTTGACTGCTTTTGATAGTTTTTGTAGGTTTAGAGGAAAGCAAACTGCACCCTGACCTCCCTCTCAGAGAGAAGCCTCAGTCTGTTCTTCTGTGGGTGTTGCGGAGCCCATATAAATCCCCCCTTGGCCGCTGGCAGAGCAGGTTCGGAGTCGCGGTCCCTGGGGACGCAGGATCTTCTGGCTGCAGCTGTTTGGGCAGCTCCAGACCACCAGAAATGTTCCAAGCAGCGATCACACACTGAGATTTTCCCGCTGGCCCGGGCTGGGAGTGCCTGGTCTTTCTGGGTCTAAGAGCACCCGGCTTGCGCGCACCTCTCTCAGGGGAGGCTGTGGGTCTCGAGGGTGTCTCAGGCTCTGAGAATGGGGCGCAGGTCCGAAAGCACCAGGCTGGGCCTTTGCGCACCTCTCTCAGGGGAGAGTTTGGGGCGCATGTCTTAAGCTGTGAAACAATGGCNCTCAGGGGAGAGTTTGGGGCGCATGTCTTAAGCTGTGAAACAATGGCACGTGTCAAAGAGCGTCGGCTGGGCCTTTGTACCTCTCTCAGGGGAGGATGGGAGGCACGTGCATCTCAGGCTCTGTAGCAGGGCTCATGCGTTCTGCCGTCCAGCATGGCTCCCATCCCCTCACGGGCCAGAACCCACGCAATCTCGGGCGTGCTGGAGGCTCAGGGACCAAGACCTGGTTTCTCCGCTGCACTCTCTCTGGCTCAGCGCCAGGGGAGGCTGTCCTGGGACCGGGGACTTAAGCCCCTGTCCCTAGCTGCCCCGATTCCCACAATCCACCCCCCCATGATCTTTTGCTCTTTTGGAGTGCTTTCAAGCAGTCTCCAAGTTAATGCTGGTCCCCAGACGCATGGCACTCTCACTGGTATTAGGGGTATTACTTTCCAACCAGTCTCCTCTGGTGGCTCCCTCTCCCTTTTGTTTATCTTCAGATATCAGTAAGCCTTTACCACTCCACTTTACCTGACCCCTGGCGTCTTCTGCCCCTGTAGAGATCCAGACATGTATAATTCTGATCTCAGGCTGATTTCATGGGTGATCAGAGTTCTTTGGTAGGTAATCAGCTCACTTTAGGGTACAGGTAGAAAAGGCGCCTCCTCCTACTTCCCCGCCATCTTGTCCCCCCTCCGTATTTGGACTTTGTTACCTGGGACTGGTTTCCCGGACTTGCTTTTAAGTAAGTTCGGGGGGTGGGGCAGAGTCAATTTAAGTTTTACAACAAAATGGCAGTTCAACCTGGGTGGGGCTGCTCTGGCTGAATAGGCCCTTACAACCCCATTCAGCTGCCATGTCATAAAGGAACTGCTACTGCCAAGATGAAGGAGTTTTGGTAGGGCAATGCTTGAAGAACTTCAAGGAAACAGGAAGTCCTCAGACACCAAGCAGCAGCAAGCCCTTTCAGCCTCCTCCAGCCATGCGTCTCCCTCTTGCGCCCTCTGCTGGCAGAGCCTAACAGGACAAACCAAAGGCAGCCTAAAGAGTCCAAGTCCCAGCACTTCAGAGGGTAAGCTCAAAGCTTAGAGCTGAAATTGCACCCTCTTATTTGTTTCTCCATCCTCCCTTTCTCTCCTACTTTCCCCAAGCCCAATCTCATCAGGTCTCTGGGAGAAAAAGTAGAGCAGGAAACATGCCACTGAGACCTTCCAGTATTTACACTGATCAACAGTTTCTCAGGTCTTTGTTTCAATTTCAGAGAAAGATAGGGAAGAAAAATTGGCCCCCAATGTATGAGAGAGAAAGGGAGAAGAGAATCCACAAAGAACAATCCAATGTAAAGCTGTAAATCCATGTTTTTTACCATACTGCCATATTTTTACTTACTTTTCATAAAGACATTGGCAGAAAGAAATATTTTCTACTAAAAGAGAACTAGAACAAGAGGAGTAAGTGGGAATGGCCAGCTTCAGTGCTGCAAAGCAGGAGGAATTGGTGGGGACCATGGAGAACATATGTGTGTCGAACGAGGGCAATAGCCAGCCAGCCAGCCATAGACTGCAGTGTGGTAATGTGAGTCCAGTATTCCCAGATCTCCTAATTTTTTTTGAGAGATGCCAGAAATCTGGATTTTTATGGGAAAGCTTCTAATTTAAAATGTTAGCTCAAGGGACGCCTGGGTGGCTCAGTGGGTTAAGCCGCTGCTTTCGGCTCGGGTCATGATCTCGGGATCCTGGGATCGAGTCCCGCATCGGGCTCTCTGCTCAGCAGGGAGCCTGCTTCCCTCTCTCTCTCTCTCCCTGCCTGCCTCTGTCTACTGTGATCTCTCTCTGTCAAATAAATAAATAAAATCTTTAAAAAAAATGTTAGCTCAAATTTTTTTGTAAAATATTGTTCAAGCCAAACGAAACACTCTCATGGGCCAAATCTGGCCTGTGGGCCACAGTCAAGGATTTGTGCAGTGCCACATACAGATAAAACAGGATCTGTGGCAATATGCAGATCTCAAGTACCCATTACATCCCCCATAAGAAAGAATAACCTCGTTCAACTTTATGCGATAACCCAATTTTAATGCAACTTTAGTTACTTAGGTTAATTTTCTTTTTGTTCTTCATTTTCTTATTTCCTTTTCTTTATTTTTTTTCTTGTTACTGTCAATGACATTAAGACAAAGTCAGTCTAACCTAGCCCTTTCAGCTATTAGCATGATCACTAATTTCAATGTGGAATTAATTTAAAATGAACACTCTGGGAGAAATAAACTATATAAATCAAA
>NW_019155119.1:1124-2942 GCF_002288905.1 Enhydra lutris kenyoni | reverse complement strand
TAACCTGTACTGGTTATTCTTGTAAAAAAGAAATGTTAAAGAGTATTAAAAACATGGTATTTTTTCCTTCTAAAATTTTGTCTTTTTTTAATGTAAGCTAAAAAGAAAAGATAATCATTCTTTTAGAAACTTAGCCAACTGCATCTTCAGGTCTTCCTCTGTTATAATATATATTTTTAGTATGTCCTTCATACTAAATCTCTAATATATTCATTTCACAGGATTTTGTGCTCAGAAAGGAACATAAAGGAGACCTTGAGATTATAATAGCATTGACTAGTATTAAATGTGAGAATTTGATACCCAAAAATGATAGCATTTGTTCAAGTTTACTTTGGTTTTAAAAATTAATATTTATTTATTTGAGTAATAAATTCATAAACCTAATTCATTCTTATACTTTTAAGTTCAACAGGCAAAATTTATTACTCCATTTATAACTCAAAAAAATATTAACAATCACTTCTAAGGAGACTGAGATTACTTTATAAACACATTAAAAAGTTAGTTTAGGGCACCTGAATGGCTCAGTCAGTTAAGCATCTGACTCTGGTTTTGGCTCAGGTGGTGATCTCAGGGCTGTGAGAAAGCCCTAAGGTGGGCTCTGCACCCAGCATGTCTGCCTGTACCTCTCCCTCTGCCTCTGCCCCTGCCCCTTGCTCTCAGGAACATGCATGCACACACACTGTCTCTTTACCTCTCAAATAAATACATAAGATCTTTTAAAAAAAATTTTTAAAGTTAGTTTAGATTTCTTTAAATATTTTTAATTGCATCTATATCTATTTGGATACTTAATTGTCCAATTTACAAAAATATTTAAAATCTTTCATATATTTAACTCTTCTATACACAATAAACTTATAGACATGATGGACATCAAGTTCTCTTAAATATTCCAATATTATGCATAATCTTTGACCTTTGACTTTAAATCCACAAGTCTAAAATGATTATGCAGGCTACACATTTTGAATTAGAATCCTTATCTAATGTTATTTTAATGAGTGATGGTTGACATGAAGACTAATAACCAATAACCTTCCAGATTCATGGTAAGAATGTGCTTTGAAGATAGGTTGGGCCATGTGATTTGTTTTGGCCAATAAAATAAGAGCAGAAGCAACATGTGTTGCTTTGAGGCCAGAAAACTTCAAGAGGCAGTGCTATATTTTCTTCCCCCAGAAACATTGATCAGCATTGCTCCAGATCGTGCTGACTCTGTCAGTGTCAGTCTCTGGTATTTTCCTATCCTTCCTTTTGTAACAACACGGGTGGAAACTGAGGGCATCATGCCAAGTGAAATTAGTCAGAAAAGAAAAAATATCGTGTGTTCTCTCTTATATTTGGAATCTGAAAAAGGCTTTCTACTTAGAGAGTAGAATGGTGGTTGCAAAGAGTTAGGTGCTGAGGAATATGGGGAGATGTTGGTCAAAGGGTACAAACTTCCAGGTAAAAGATGAATAGGTTCTGAGGATATAGCCACCCAGGCACCCCTAGAATGATTAAAGTCTTAAAGACTGATAATACCGAGTGAAAATGTAGATCTACAGGAAATCTCAAACATTATTGATGGGAATATAAAATAATGTCATTGCTTTTGAAAAAAAAATTTGTACTTTAAGTTATATGTAACATCTACACATGACCAAGTATTTCCAAAAAAAAACCAAACTATATTTCCACCCAACATCTTCTATTTGAATTTTTAAAGAACTTTATTCAGTATAGCCCAAACTAAAAACAACCTAAGTGTTCATTAAATAGTTAATGTGGCATATTCACACAACAAAATACTACTCAATAGTAAAAGAATAT
>NW_019155119.1:0-1058 GCF_002288905.1 Enhydra lutris kenyoni | reverse complement strand
AAAAGAAGCCAGGTACAAACACCAAATGTTATATGATTCCAGAAACTACAGTGTAATGTGTAAAGAAAAACAATTATCTCAGGTCACTGAAGACTGAGCAAAGCAGGCATATGTTACAGGTAAGTCAACACTTGCTAGAAGAGAAAAATCCTGGGTAAGCTTCCTAGTTTTACCACTCAAAGCCTGAGGACAGACACCATTAGTGCAATGTTGTGCAACTACAATATGGATGTGATAAAACTTTTTTAATAGGCTGCTGAACCAAGAAGAGCAGAGTCTGGGACAACTACACAGCTGAAAATTTAAGAGGGAGCAGAGTGGAGTGAGGGGAGGATTTCTAAAGAGAGAGATAAGGTAGAAACACCACATTATGCCTAAATATTTGGCTGAACTTGCCATGCACCACATGGAAAAAATGTAGTTTGAGTTCTGTCAAACTGCACACTCAAAAAAAAAAAAAAAAAAAAAACAAAACGGAGGGACAAGATGGCGGGGAAGTAAGAGGAGGCGCCTTTTCTACCTGTACCCTAAAGTGATCTGATTACCTACCAAAGAACTCCGATCACCCATGAAATCAGCCTGAGATCAGAATTATACACATCTGGATCTCTACAGGGGCAGAAGACGCCAGTGGTCAGGTAAAGCGGAGTGGGAAAGGCGGACTGATATTGAAGATAAACAAAAGGGGGAGGGAGCCACCAGAGGTGACCGGTTGGAAAGTAATACCCTTAATACGAGCGAGAGTGCCCTACATCTGGGGACCAGCATTAACTTGGAGACTGGTTGACGGCCTCCCCTGGCGCTGAGCCAGAGAGAGTGTGGCGGAGAAACCAGGTCTTGGTCCCTGAGCCTCCAGCACGCCCGAGATTGCGTGGGTTCTGGCCCCTGTGAGGGGATGGGAACCACCCCGGACACAGAACTTGCGAGCCCTGCTACAGAGCCTGAGATGCGCGCGCCCCTCATCCTCCCCTGAGAGAGGTACAAAGGCCCAGCTGGCGCTCTTTGACATGCGCCATTGTTTCACAGCTTAAGACATGCGCCCCAAACTCTCCCCTGAG
>NW_019155118.1:0-7456 GCF_002288905.1 Enhydra lutris kenyoni | reverse complement strand
CAGACGCTGAGGCAAGCTCCCTGGGATCTGAGTGTAAGGCAAGTATGTGCGGGCCACTCAAGCTGGAGCACGTGTCCATGAGAACCATCAATTTTGGGGGTAGCCTCATGGTTTCATGGAGTTTTCAAAAGCTCTGGCTTTTTTGCACAGTTCCAAATAATTTGGTTTATTCTGGGCTATAGGTGGTGTCTTGTTTTATGGCTCAGGGGTCCCCCATATGGAGGGATACGAGAGCAGGGCCCAGGTATGGATTCCTGAAAACCCAAACTGGGGTTTGGGTTAGGGACTAGGGTCATGTCAGGTCTGATCGGCTGACTCTGAGGCCAGATACCTGGATGGCTGGCTGGAGGCCAGGGCTCAGGCTGAGAGACAGAATGTGTATTAGTATCCTGACCCAGGTTCCGAAATTGGGGGTGTCCTCTTTGGCCGTGCAGCATTCTCATAATCTGGGGTGTTTGCAGCTCCCCAGAGCACCGTTTCTGCTGATGGGCAGGCAGAGTACTGTGCTGTCGCTGAGGGCTTATGGGCCAGAACTCTTGGGACATAAGTCTAAAAACCCAAGCTAGTGTTAGGGCTAGGGCCTAGGGCATGGCCAGGCAGATCTACATATGCTGAGGCAAGCTCTGGGATGTAAATTTAGGGTGTGGGCCAGGTGTTGCCTCAGGCTGAACTTTGTGTCCATGCATTCTGCCAAATATGGGAGAAGCTTCATGTGGCCATGGAGGTTACTACCACCCTGCTGGTTTTGTGCAGCTCCAATTAGCAAGATTTATTTTATGGGACAGGAGGAGTCCAGTTTTATGGCTCAGGTATCCACCATAAGGAGGGATTCATGAACTATTTTCTGGGTTTGGATAACTGACAACCCAACCTAGGGTTAGGATTAGGGCCTAGGGGCATGACAGGTCCCATCTGCTGGCTCTGGGACCAGCTGTCCCAGTTGCTGAGTGGAGAATGGGACTCAGGTTGTCAGACTGCAAATTAGTGTCCACAGTGGCATACAAAATTAGGGTGGCATCAGGGCCCATGCACGTTTCTGTAATCTTGGGGTTTTGTGTAGCTCCATAGGGCACAGTTTCCTTCTGGGGGGCAGGCCATGGCATATTTTGTGGTTCCTGGGTTCTCTATCTGGAGTACTTGTGGGCTAGGATTCTTGGGATGGAAGTCTGAAAATCCAAGATAGGGTTAGGGTAAAGGCCTAGGGCATGCATGGTTGGTTCGACCTGCAGACTCTGAGGAAGGCTCCATGGATTGTGAATTTAGGGTGAGTGTCAGGTGTTCACTCAGGCTGGAATTTGTGTCCATGATTTCTTCCAAATATAGGGGTGGCCTCATGTGCCCATGGAGGTTACTACAGCCATGGTGATTTTATGCAGCTCCGATTAGCAAGGTTTTATTCTGCGGGACTGGAGAAGTCCTGTATTATGGCTCAGGGGTCACCCATATAGAGGGATTTGAGCNAGTCCTGTATTATGGCTCAGGGGTCACCCATATAGAGGGATTTGAGCCAAGGTTCTGGATATGAATTCCTGAAAACCTAGTCTAAGGTTAGGATTAGCGCCTAGGGCATGGCATGCCTGATCAGCTGTCTCCCGGGGAAGCTATGTTGGGGCCTGAGTTGTAAACGCAGGTCAACTGAGGTTCACAAATTGGCTTGTGTCCAGTGAGTCCTCCGAAACTGGGGGTGGCCTGGGCCATGCAGAAGTCTCTCACCCTGAGAATTTTACAGTGCTCCAAACCACAGGAATTTCTTTAGGAGGGCAGGATAAGTCCTGTTTTCTGATTCAGGGATCTCCCATATGGAGGGATTTAAAGTAGACGACAGGGAACAGATATCTGAAAACACAGCTAGGGTTAGAATTCGGGACTGGGGCAGGGTAGGTCTGATCTGCTGGCTCTTGGGCTAACTATATGGATGGCAGAGTGGAGGTCCTGTCTCAGGATGAGTGAAGGAATGTGCATTAGCGTCCAGGGAGGGCTTCTTAAATGGGTGTGGCCTCAGAGGCCATGCATGTTTCTCCTAATCTGGGGGGTTTTGTACAGCGCCATAGGGCATGGCTTCCTTCTGGAGGGCAGGGAGAGTCCTGTGGTATGGCTTCTGAGTCCCCAGTCTGGAAGGCTTGTGAGCCAGGACTCTGGGGAAAGAAGTCTGAACTTCCAAGCTAGGGATTGGGAAACCTCCTAGGGCATGGCAGGCCCAATCTGCTGATGCTGAGTTCAGCTCCTCAGGATCTGAGCTTAGGGCAAATGTCAGGTATTCGCTCAAACTAAAATTTGTGACCACTAGGGCTACCATAAGTTGAGATGGCCTCCTATGGACATGGAGGTTTCTCCTGCACTGGGGGTCTACACAATTCCGAAGAGCAAGGTTTCATTCTGGGAGACAGGTGGAGTCTTCTTGTATGACTCTAGGGTACCCCATTTGGAGGGATTCATGATCAGGGCTCTGGGGACGGATGCCTAAAAACACAACATAGGGTTAGAGGTAGGGCGTAGGGGCATATCAGGTCCAATCTGCCAACTCTGGCTTGTGGACAAGGACCCTGAGGACATAAGTGTGAAAACCCAATCTAGGTCTAGGGTTTGGGCCTACGACATGGCAGGCCCAACGTACAGACACTGAGATGAGCTCCCCGAGAATCGAAGTTAAGGCGAGGGTCAGGAGGTTGCTAAGGCTGGAGTTTGTGTCCATGCCATCCACCGAATGTGGGGTGGCCTCATGCGGCCTTAGAAGTTTCTCCCGCTCTGGGATTGGTGCGCAGTTCCAAACAGTTGGGTCTATTCTGGGGATAGGTGTTGTCCAGTTTTATCACTCAAGGGTCCCCCACATGGAGAGATTCAAGAGCAGAGTTCCACGTATGGTTGCCTGAAATCCCAAGCTACAATAAGGGTTAGGTCCTAGTGGCATGTCAGTCCTTATATCCTGGCTCTGGGGTGAGCTACCCATTGGACTTTTTTGAATATGGGGCTTAGGCTAAGGGTCATAATGGGTGTTTGTGCCCAGGGCAGCATACAAAAGTGGGCGTGGCCTCAGGGCCAATGCAGGTTTCTTCCAAATCTGAGGGTTTTAGATAGCTCCAAAAGCACAGTTTCCTTCTGGGGGACAGGAGGTGTTCTTTTTGTCACTCAGGGGTCCCCCATATGGAGGGATTCAAGAGGAGGGTGCTGGTTGTGGATGCCTGAAAACCCAAACTAGGGTTAGGAATAGGGCCTAGTGGCATGACAAGTCCGGTCTGCTGGATCTGGGGCCAGCTGTCCCGGTGGCTGATTAGTGTACGGGACACAGATTGTGTCAGAATCCATATTGATGTCCCTGGTAGTGTGCAAAACTGGGGTGGCATCATGGGCCATGCACGTTTTCCCTGATCTAGGGGTTTTGTGCAGCTTCATACGCCATGGTTTCCTTCTGGAGAGCATGGAGAGCCCTGTGGTGTGGCCCTGGAGTCCCCAATCTGGATTCCTTGCACTCCAGGACTCAAGGAATGAGATTCTAAAATCCAAGCTCCGTGTATGGTTAGGGTCTAGGCATGAATCCACGATCTACAGATTCTGAGGCAAGCTCCCCAGACTCTGAAGTTAGAGCAAGTGTCAGGCATTCGCTCAGACCAGACTAGAACTTGGGTCCACTAGGGCTGTCAAATGTGTGGGTGACCTCCTGCGGCCATGGAGTTTTCTCCTGCTCTGGGGGTTTTGCACAGCTTCAAAGAGCATGGTTTCATTCTCAGGGAGAGGTGGAGTCCTGTTGTATGGCTAGGGGATCCCCATATGGAAGGATTTGAGAGGAGGGCTCTGGGTATAGATGCCTAAAAACCCAACCTAGGGTTAGCATTAGGCACTAGGAGCATGGCAGGCCAATCTGCCACTCTGGGGACAGCTACGTGGGTGACTGACTGGAGGTCAGGGCTAAGGCTGAAGGACAGAATGTGTTTTAGGATCCAGCGTCAGGTTACATCAAAGGTTGTGGTCTTTTAGACATGGAGGTTTCTCCAAGTCTGGGGGTTTTTTGCAGCTCCACTGAGCATGGCATCCTTCTGCAGGTAGGCAGAGTCCCATGATATGGCTCTGGAGTTCTCTATCTGGAGGGCTTGTGAGCCAGGACTCTAGGGATGAAAATCTGAAGAGCCATACTAGGGTTAGGGATAGGGCCTAGGGCATGGCAGGCCCCAACTACAGACATTGAGGCAAGCTCCCATGGATTTCAGGTTAAGGCAAGTGTCAGGAGGTCACTCAGGCTGGAATTTGTGTCCATGCGATCCGCAAAATGTGGGTTTGGCCTCATGAGGCCATGGAGTTTTGTCCCGCTCTGGGCGTTTTGTGCTGTTACAAAGAGTTTGGTCTATTCTGGGGGATGGGTTGTGCCCTGTTTTATATCCCAGGGGTCCCTCATATGTAGGGATTTAAGAGAAGGGTTGCGGGTATGGATGCCTGAAAACCCAACCTATGATAAGGATTAGGTCCTAGTGGCATGGCAGTCCTCATATCCTGGCTCTGGGGTGAGCTACACATGGGGCTGTGTCGAAATGGGCCTCAGGCAAAGGATAACAATGGGTATTTGTGTCCAGGGCGGTCTGCAAAGAGGGCGTGGCCTCAGGGCCTACACAGTTTTCTTCCAACTCTGAGCGTTTTACATAGCTTAAAAAGGCAAAGTTTACTTTTGGGGGGCAGTAGAAGTTCTGTTTTGTGGCTAGGGGTCCCCAGTATGGAGGAATTCGTGTGGAGGGCTCTGGGTATGGATACCTGAAACGCCAACCTAGGGAAAGGATTAGGGCCTATGGGCATGGCAGTTCTGAACTGCTGGCTCTCGGGCCAGCTATCCCTGTGGCTTATTGGAGGACGGCATTCAGGTTGTGTCAGACTGCGTAATATTGTCCAGGGTGGAGTATGAAAGTGGGGTCGCATCACGGGCCATGCACGTTTCCCCTGATCTAGGGGTTTTGCGCAGCTCCATAACACACGGTTTCCTTCTGGAGGGCATAGAGAGTCCTGTGGGGTGGACCCAGAGTCCCAAGGCTGGAGGGATTGCATTTCAGGACTCAAGGAATGGAACTCTGAAAACCAAAGCTCAGTGTATGGTTAGGGTGTAGGGCATGGATCACCGATCTGCAGATTCTAAGGCAAGCTCCTCAGATTCTGAAGTTAGGGTGAGTCCCAGGCATTCAGTCAAACCTTATAAGATTTTGCATCCACCTGGGCTGCCAAATATGTGGATGGCGTCCTGGATTTGAAATTTTCTCCTGCTGGGGTTGTTGCACAGCTACCAAAAGTATGGTTTCACTGTGGAGGAGACATGGAGTCCTGTTGCATGGCTCTTGCATCCCCATTTGGAAGTATTTGAGAGCAGGGCTCTGGGTGTGGATGCCTGAAAACCCAAAGTAGGGTTAGCATTATGGACTGGGGGCATGGAAAGTCTGATCTGTTGACTCTGGGGCCAGGTATGTGGGTGTCTGATTGGACGTTGGGGCTCAGGCTGAGGAACAAAATGTGTATTAGTGTCCTGGGTCGGGTTCTGTAAATCAGGAAGGCCTTGTTGGCCATGCAGGTTTCTCCTAAAGTGGGGGTTTTGCACAGCTCCAAATAGTATGGTTTCATTCTGGGGGAGAGGGGAGACCTGCTGTATGAATTAGGGGTCCCCATATGGAGGGATTTGAGAGCAGGATTTTGGGAATGGATTCCTAAAAACCCAGTCTAGGTTTAGTATTAGGGACTAGGGGCTTGGGGAGTCTGATCTGCTGATACTGTGGCCAGCTATGTGGGTGGCTGATTGGAGGTCGGTCTGAGGGACAGAATGTGTATTAGTGTCCTGGGTCAAGTTCTGAAAATTGTAGAGGCCTCATTTTACGTACAGGTTTCTCCTAATCTGGGGTTTGTGTGCAGCTCCAGTGAGTACAGTTTCCTTCTGGAGGGTAGGCAGAGACACAAGATGTGGCTCCAGAGTACTCTATCTGGAGGGCCTGTGGGCCAGGTCTCTTGGGATGGAAGTCTGACAACCAAAGCTAGGGTTAGGATTAGGTCATAGGGCATGGCAGGACCAATCTACAGACGCTGATGCGAGCTCCTGGGGATCTGCGGTGAAGGCGAGTGTCAGGAGGTCTCTCAGCCCTGAGTCTGAGCTTGTGTCCATGCCATCTGCCTAATGTGTGGGTGGCCTCATGGGGCTACAGTGTTTTGCCCCGCTCTGGGATTTTTGGGCATGTAAGGGCCTGGTTAGCCAGAGGGAGTCATTTTGTGTTTATGCAGTAAACTTAGATTGACCCCATGCAGTAAACTTAGATTGACCCTGCCCCTCCCAGAGGAACTTACTTGCAAAGCCTAGATACAGGGCGGATCAGGCCAGGTGAAGACATCCAATCAGTGGGGCGCGCATATATCTACTAGGGTAAATTGAAATTCAATTGGCCACCTGTGTGTTACCTAGCAGTTTTTTTTTTTTTTCCTGTGTGTGGCAGACTTAGCATGACTGTGCAGTTTTCTCTGTGTATTGTAATCTCATTGGCCACCTGAGTATAGCCCGGGTAAACTACCTCTATAAAAGTTAGTTTGTGAAGCTGGGAGGGGTCACCTCTTTGCAAGAGACAGCCCTGACTGGTCAGTTTGATTCTCAATGCTTGGCGTGAAATAAAGCTTTGCTTGACCTTTGCTTTTTATCAGTCTTGCTCCTTTGATTACAGACCCTAACATTGGAGGGGGCACCTGGATTCAAACGGCGAGAACTGAGCCAGCATCGGAATTTTTGGGAAAAGCCTCCGGAGGTAAGATCACGGGATCCTATCTGTTTGTCTGGTTGGAGCTCCAGGGTATGGCCCACCAGGGAGAAGCTGGAGGCAGCCATGCTCCCCAGGGCTGGAGTGGATGCGGGGACGCCCCATCCCTCTGCTGGTTGATCAGCGGGGGGTTCGAGCCCCCTGGGTAGTCGGGGTGTTCGAGTAGCCCTAGGCGGTCGCCGGGGGTTGGAGTCCCCCAGGGAAGTTGGGGGGTTCGAGTCCCCCTAGGAGGTCAGGGGATAAAGAAAGCCCCCACCAGTGGCAGGTTATGGGTAAGAATCATTGGGCCTGCGGTTGTCTTTGCCTGGTCCTTTTGTTGTCTATTGTGTTGTTTGTTATGATTGAAGGAATGGGGCAAGAAGAGAGTAAGGGGACTCTGACTTTCATCTCTCCGTTCTTCATAGTAGATGTGAGGCTTCTCACACATTCATTTCGTGTGTTAAGGGCTATGACTGGAGCCAACTGGGGTTAGTCTAATGCCGGGTTAAGGTGCCCAATGCTGATGCTCATTGGAGCCGGGCATGGAATATGAGTGCCTAGTGGGCCACTTTTGGTAAGCAGAACTGGCACTGCGAGATGAACTGACCTCGAGACAGAGACTTTAAGGAATATTCCCAAGAAGCTGCCGAAACTCCCTTTGTTTCGGGGAATTCCTTGCCTTCTCTGGCCCGATGTGGACTGCCTAGCCCCTCCCC
>NW_019155117.1:0-7458 GCF_002288905.1 Enhydra lutris kenyoni | reverse complement strand
TTCAGAGTCCATAGTCTCTCATGGTTCACCTCCCCTTCCAATTTCCCTCATCTCCCTTCTCCTCTCTAACTCCCCTTGTCCTCCATGCTATTTGTTATGCTCCACAAATAAGTGAAACCATATAATAATTGACTGTCTCTGCTTGACTTATTTCACTCAGCATAACCTCTTCTAGTCCCTGCCATGTTGCTACAAAAGTTGCATATTCATCCTTTCTGATGGAGGCATAATACTCCATAGTGTATATGACCACAACTTCCTTATCCGTTCATCCATTGAAGGGCATCTTGGTTCTTTCCACAGTTTGGTGACCGTGGCCATTGCTACTATAGACATTGAGGTACAGATGGCCCTTCTTTTCACTACATCTGTGTCTTTGGGGTAAATCCCCAGTAGTGCAATTGCAGAGTCATAGGGAAGCTCTATTTTTAATTTCTTGAGGAATCTCCACAATGTTTTCCAAAGTGGCTGCACCAACTTGCATTCCCACCAACAGTGTAAGAGGGTTCCCCTTTCTCCAAATCCTCTCCAACACATGTTGTTTCCTGTTTTGCTAATTGTGGCCACTCTAACTGGTATAAGGTGGTATTTCAATGTGGTTTTTTTTTTTTAAATTTATTTCTTTTTAGCGTAACAGTATTCATTGTTTGTGCACCACACCCAGTGCTCCATGAAATCTGTGCCCTCTCTAATACCCACCACATGGTTCCCCCAACCTCCCACCCCCTGCCCCTTCAAAACCCTCAGGTTGTTTTTCAGAGTCCATAGTCTCTCATGGTTCTCCTCCCCTTCCAATTTCCCTCAACTCCCTTCTCTTCTAACTCCCCTTGTCCTCCATGCTATTTGTTATGCTCCACAAATAAGTGAAACCATATGATAATTGACTCCCTCTGCTTCCTTTTAACCTGAACTTTTTTGATACATACACCTGTGTTTTTCTGTTGCTTTTCTATTTTTAAATTTTTTAAATTAAATTAAATTTATTTTAATATTCATATAGAGATAAGCTTCAAGGTAATCCCCTTTCCCCAATCAATGCTACCCCTATATGTAAACCAGTTTTAATTCCCCTTTATCTCAGGAAAGTTGAGTGCCTTAAGAAAGATATCAAGATACATCTAGTAAGAATCAAATAACCTTCCTTACACACACTGAGAGTTTATAATCATCCTCCCATCTTTTTCTTCTGTGAATGTTTCTGTGTATTTCTTTTTGTTTTGTAGTATATAAGTCTTATATCTTGGGTTAATATTAGCTGGGTTTATTTATTTATATATTTATTTATTGTCATCTACTTTTGTCAGTCTTTTTGCTTGTCTGTTTTTGTTTGTATACTTCATAAATCTTACCCTAGGGCCCATTTGGGCTGTGTCTTCTCTTTTATTTTATCTCCCCCCCCCCCCCGGTCTCTCACTCTCTTTTTTTCTTTTTTCTTTCTTTTTGGTGGGGACTCCCCATTGCTCAGAAGCATTCCACGATGCACCTTACCTGCACCACAGTAGATATATTCAGCTACACAACCGTTCAACCATCTCTCACCTAAATGACGAGGAGCAGGAATGCCCAATAGAGGAAAAATTCAGACACTTGGAACTCTCCATCAGAGCTTTCAGATATGGATATAAACAGTATGTCGGAAAGGGAATTCAGGCTAACAATTATCCAGGCCATGGCTAGGTTGTAGAATCCTTTTATGAAAAATGTAATTAATTAGAGCAGAAATGAAAGCCACCAGGGATGATGTTAACAATGCTCTCAATGAGTTCCAATCTAACCTAAATTGTCTAACAGTTAAGGTAACTGAGGCTGAAGATAGAATTAGTGATCTGGAGGACAAAGTAACAGAGAAAAAGGATCAGGAGGAATCCTGGAACAAACAGCTTAGAAGCCATGAAAACAGAATTAGGGAAACAAATGACGCCATGAAATGTTCCAACGTCAGAATTATTGGAATCCCTGAGGGCGGAGGAGAAAGAGAGAAGACTAGATGATATAGTTGAACAAATTCTCCATGAAAATTTTCCCAATCTGGCAAATGGAACTCTGGGTCCTAGAGGCAGAAAGGTGTCCCATCAAGATCATAGAAGCTAGAGAGACCTCAAGGCACCTCATTGTGGAAATGAAGAATCATAATTGTAGAGAGGAGCTCTTGAAAGCAGCTAGGGGGAAGAGATTCATTACATACAGAGGAAAGCCCATCAGAATAAGTAAAGATCTGTGTGCAGAAACCTGGCAAGACAGAAAGGGCTGGAAAGATGTATTCAGGGCACTAAATGAGAAGAACATGCAGACAAGAATACTTTATCCAGCAATACTGATGTTCAGAATGGATGGAGAGATAAAGAACTTCCAAGACCAGCAGGTTTAAAAGAGTATGTGACCACCAAGCAAGCACTGCAAGAAATATTAATGGGGGCTCTATAAAAGAGGAAAAAAACAAGAATATCATTGAACAGAAATTCATATAAACAATCTATAGAATGAAAGATTTCACAGGTAACACGATATCAATAAAAATTTATCTTTCAATAATCACTCTCAATGTGAAAGGCCTAAATGTACCCATTAAATAGTACAGGGATGCAAATTGGATAGAACAACAGGGGCCATCCATATGTTGTCTACAAGAGACCCATTTTGAACCTAAAGATATACCCAGACTGAAAGTGAAGGGATGGAGAAGCATGTTTCATGCCAATGGGCCTCAAAAGAAGCCTGTGGTATCAATTTTCCTATCAGATAAATTAGATTTAAAACTAAAAACTGTAGTCAGAGATACAGAAGGACACTACATCATTCATAAAGGAACTATCCACCAAGAAGATCTAACAATTGTAAATATTTATGCCCCCAGTATGGGAGAAGCCAATTACATAAGGAAACTAATAATCAAGATAAAGAGTCATATTAGTATAAGTATGTTAACAGTGGGATATCTTAACACACCACTTTCAGTAATAGTTCATCCAAGAAGAAAATCAATAAAGAAACAAGAGCATTGAATGATACATTGGACCAAATGGACCTCATAGATATATACAGAACTTTCCACCCTAAAACAACAGAATTCTCATTCTTCTTGAGTGTACATGGAACATTCTCCAGAACAGTCCACATCCTGGGTCACAACTCAGGGCTCAGTTGATACCAAAAGACTGAGATTATTCCCCACATATTTTCAGATCACAGTGCTTTGAAACTGGAGCTCAACCACAAGGAAAAGTTTGGAAGGAATTCAAACACATGGAAGCTAAAGACCACCTTGCTTAAGAATGCTTGGATTAACCAGAAAATCAAAGAAGAACTGAAACAACTCATGGAAACCCATTAGAATGAAGACACTTTGGTCCCAAAACCTATGGGATACAACAAAGGCAGTCCCAAGGGAAAAATTCATACCCATCCAAGTCTCCCTCAAAAAAATTGAAAAATTCAGAATATACCAGGTGTCTTTACACCTTAAAGAACTGGAGAATCAACAACAAATTAATCCAACTGCACACACAAGAAGGGAAATTATCAAGATTAGAGCAGAGATCAATGAGATAGAAACTAGGGATACAGTAGAATGCATCAATGAAACTAGAAGCTGGTTTTTTGAAAGAATCAATAAGATCGATAAACCATTGGCCAAACTAATCCAAAGGAAAAGAGAGAAGGCCTAAATTAATAAAATTATGAATGAAAAGGGAGAGATCACAACTAACACCAAGGAAATAGAAACAATTATATGCCAATACTGAAGTAACCTAGATGAAATGGATGCATTCCTGGAAAACTATAAACTTCCATAATTGAACCAGGAAGAAATTTACAACCTGAATAGACTGATATCTAGTAATGAGATTGAAGTGGTGATCAAATATGTCCCAAAAGACAAGAGCCCAGGACCTGACGGATTCCCTGGGGAATTCTACCAAACTTTCAAAGAAGAAATGATACCTATTCTCCTGAAGCTGCTTCCAAAAATTGGAGCAGAAGGAAAACTTCCATGCTCTTTTTATGAATCGAGCATTACCCTGATCCCCAAACCAGGAAATATCCCACCTAAAGAAGAATTTCAGACCAATATCCCTGATGAATATGGATGCTGCAGATGACGTTGAAGAGGTTGCCTCTTGTGTTTTCCTCAAGGATTTTGATGGATTTTCTTTCCACATTGAGATCTTTCATCCATTTTGAGTCTATTTGCATGTGTGGTGTAAGGAAATGGTCCAGTTTCACTTTTCTGCATGTGGCTGTCCAATTTTCCCAACACCATTTGTTGAAGAGGCTGATTTTTTTCCCCCAATTGGACATTCTTTCCTGCATTTTCGAAGATTGGTTGACAATAGAGTTGAGGGTCTATTTCTGGTCTCTCTATTCTGTTTCATTGATTAATGTGTCTGTTTCTGTGCCAGTACCATACTGTCTTGATGATGACAGCTCTGTAATAGAGCTTGAAGTCTGGAATTGTGATGCCACCAACTTTGGCTTTATTTTTCAATATTTCTCTGGCTATTCAAGGTCTTTTTGATTCTATATGAATTTTAGGATTATTTGTTCCATTTCTTTGGAAAAAAAAGTGGATGGGATTTTGATAGGGATTGCATTAAATGTGTAGATTGCTTTAGGTAGCATAGACATTTTCACAATATTTATTCTTCCAGTCCATGAGAATGGACCATTTTTCCATTTCTTTGTGTCCTCCTCAACTTCTTTCATGAGTACTTTGTAGTTTTCTGAGTATAGATTCTTTGCCTCTTTTGACCACTCTTGTTCAACATAGTATTAGAAGTCCTAGTAACAGCAATCAGACAATAAAGAGAAATAAAAGGTATTCAAGTTGTCAATGAAGAAGTCAAACTCTCTCTCTTTGCAGTTGACATGATACTTTATATGGAGAACCCAAAATACTCCACTCCCAAACTACAAGAACTCATACAGCAATTCAGTAATGTGGCAGGATGCAAAGTCAATGTACAGAAATCAGTTACTTTCTTATATACTAACAAAGAAAACACAGAAAGGGAAATTGGAGAATCGATTCCATTTGCTATAGCTCCAAGAACCATGTGATACCTGGAAATAAACCTAACCAAGGTGTAATGGATCTGTACTCAAGGAATTACAGAACACTCATAAAAGAAATTGAAGAAGACACAAAAAGATAGAATGCCATGGTCATAGATCAGAAGAATAAACATTATTAAAATGTCTATACTGCCTCAGGTTACCTATACATTCAATGCCATCCTGATCCAAATTCCACCAGCATTTATAATAGTGCTGGAGCAAACAATCCTAAAATTTGTATGGAATCAGAAGAGACCTGAATTGCTATGGAAATGTTGAAAAAGAAAAACAAAACTGGGGGCTTTATGTTGCCTGATTTCAAGCTTCACTACAGAGCTGTGATCACCAAGATAGCATGGTACTGGCAGAAAAACAGACACATAGACCAGTGGAACAAAGGAGAGAGCCCAGATATGGACCCTCAACTCTATGGTCAAAGAATCTTCAACAAGGCAGGAAAAAATATTCAGTGGAAAAAAGACAGTCTCTTCAATCAATGGTGCTGGGAAAAGTGGACAGCTATGTGTAGAGAATGAAAGTCCACCATTCTCTTACACCATACACAAAGATAAACTCGAAATGGATAAAAGACCTCAATGTGAGACAGGAATCCATCAGAATCTTAGAGAAGATAGGCAGTAACTTCTTCAACATCAGCCACAGCAACTTCTTTCAAGATATGTCTCCAAAGACAAAGGAATCAAAAATCAAAATGAACTTTTGGGAATTCATCAAGATAAAAAGTTTCTGCACAGCAAAGGAAAGTCAACAAAACAAAGAGGCAGCCCACAGAATGGGAGAAGATGTTCACAAATGACAGTGCAGACAAAAGGCTGATATGCAGGATCTATAAAGAACTCCTCAAACTCAACAAACACAAAACAGATAATCAGGTAAAAAAATGGGCTGAAGACATGATCAGACACTTCTCCAATGAACACATACAAATGGGTAACAAACACATGAAAGAATGTTCATTATCACTAGCTATCAGGGAGATTCAAATCAAAACCAATAGCATGGAGGACAAGGGGAGATGGAGAGGAGAAGGGAGTTGAGGAAATTGGAAGGGGAGGTGAACCATGAGAGACTATGGACTCTGAAAAACAATCTGAGGGTTTGAAGGGGCAGGGGATGGGAGGTTGTGGGAGCCAGGTGGTGGGTATTAGAGAGGGCACAGATTGCATGGAGCACTGGGTGTGGTGCAAAAACAATGAATACTGTTATGCTGAAAAGAAAGAAATAAAAAAAAAACACATTGACATACCACCTTACACCAGTTAGAGTGGTCACAATTAGCATGACAGGAAACGTGTGTTGGAGAGGATTTGGAGAAAGGGGAACCCTCTTGCACTGTTGGTGGGAATGCACGTTGGTGTAGCCAATTTGGAAAACATTGTGGAGATTCCTTAAGAAATTAAAAATTAAGAGACAAGATGGCGGGGAAGTAGGAGGATGTGCTGTTTCAACCTGTATCCTACAGTGATCTGATTACTTACCAAAGAACTCCAATCACCCATGAAATCAGCCTGAGATCAGAATTATACATGTCTGGATCTCTACAGGGGCAGAAGAAGCCAGTGGGCAGGTAAAGTGCAGTGGAAACTTCGGACTGATATTGGAAGATAAACAAAAGGGGGAGGGAGCCACCAGAGGTGAGCAATTGGAAAGTAATACCCCAATACGAGAATGCCCTGCGTCTGCGGACCAGCATTAACTTGGAGTCTGGTTGAAAGCACTCAAAAAGGGCAAAGTATTGCAGGGAGAAATTGTGGGAATCGGTGCAGTTAGGGACAGGGGCTTAAGTCCCCAGACCCAGGACAGCCACCCCTGGTGCTGAGCCAGAGAGTGTGCAGCGGAGAAACCAGGTCTTGGTCCCTGAGCTCCCAGCCTGCCTGAGATAGCGTGGGGTCCAGCTCCTTTGAGGGGCTGGGAGCCTCGCCAGATGGCAGAATGTCACGCCATGCTATCAGAGCCTGAGATGCGCGCCACACACCCTCCACTGAGAGAGGTCCATGAAGGCCCATCCTGGCGCTCTTAGACCTGTGCCATACTATCAGAGCCTGAGACGCACCCGCCCCATACCCTCCCCTGAGAGAGGTGCACACAGGTGCCAGCCTGGTGCTCTCAGACCCGGAAAGACCAGGCACTCCCAGCCCGGGCCAAGAGGAAAATCTCAGTGTGCGATCGCTGCTTGGAACCTCTCTGGCGGTCTGGAGTGGCCCAGACAGCCACCGCTGCCATGGTTTCGGGTACAAGCAGGAGATCCTGCATCCCCAGTGACTGCGACTCAGAACCTGCTCTGCCAGCAGCTCTGCAGCACCCACATGGGAGCAGACTGAGGCTTCTCTCTGAGAGGGAGGTCAGGGTGCAGTTTGCTTTCCTCTAAACCTCCAAAAACCA